>NC_088242.1:88187453-88480142 GCF_036934945.1 Oncorhynchus masou masou | reverse complement strand
TTCGCCTTTACCATAGCCACTGCCCAAGCCTGAAGCGGGGTTGTTTGGTACGCATACAGTCCACACTCAAGGTTTCCCAAACGGCCAAACATTCGATGACATCCAGGGATATGGTGCAACAAAAATGTTTATTCTTCTTATATCTAACAAATAAATTATTCTCCAATCAACTTAAAGCAGAGAATACTTGATATGGAAAATACATATTATGACCTGTATGTTTGTATGTATGGATGTATGGATGTATGGTCAAAAAACTATACCGCTCCCGCATCTAGCAAGGACTCCCCCTCCCGAAGGCCCAACTTCCTGCCTTTATCCTAACACACTTACCACAATACAATGAATAGGCAAGAGGGGGGGGACAAAAACTGAGTTACACAAACAACAAATGAATATATCTCAAATCAGGTAAATATAAATCATAATGGTACGTACCTAATATTTCATCATTTACATTAATAGTTAATATATTTACACAAATGTACATGGAGCTCCATATGTTCAGTCTTTTACACAAATATGTCCAAATCGGCTCTAACATACCGGCCCCTAATTGTTGACTGCCTGAATGCACAACAATTACTTAATATTCAGACATAGAGCCAATACACAAAACATTCTATACCAGAGCACTATTACAGTTCATAGCTATATACAAATATACAAGGTGCCATATAGAAAAATAGTCATAGTCCATAGATCTCAGTCTGAGTTGAAGTGCAAAGGTGTTCAACTTCCAAAAATGTCAAGAGTTTGACGTCCAAAAATGTATGACATCAAAGAATGTAAGAGTACGACATCAACGAATCAGAGGTGCACGTGATTCTAAGATGGAGCACTGTGTGTGTGTGTGTGTGTGTGTGTGTTTCACTCAGTCGCCTCAAGGAGCAGACAGAGTTTATTGATAGGTCTCTGTAAGATATTGGTCTTAGTCTTAACCATGACGCTCCGGACAAGACCTTTGGCCCCTGGCAAGGCCTCCACCACACGCCCCATTAGCCAGGAGTTCCTTGGGGCGGTGTCGTCGACGATGACCACGAGGTCACCAGGACTGAAGTTTCTCTTAGTTTTGTTCCACTTGTTCCGCTCCTGCATAAGTGGAAGATACTCCCTGATCCATCTCTTCCAGAAGAGGTCAGTGATATATTGTACTTGCTTCCATCTCCTTCGTGTGTATAGGTCGCTTCTCTGGAATAGTCCTGGTGGCAGGACTGGCTTAGCTTTCAGATGAAGCAGATGGTTCGGAGTCAGGGGTTCTAAATCATTAGGGTCATTTGTTACAGTAGTGATTGGTCTGTCGTTCATAATCGCCTCAACTTCACACAAGGCGGTCTGCAAAGCCTCATCATCCAGTACTTGCTCTTTAAGGACTGAATAGAGGATCTTTTTCACCAGTCGGATCAACCTCTCCCATACCCCCCATGGTGGGCTCCAGAGGGAGGGTTGAATGACCATGTCACTCCTTCCTTCAGTAATTCATTTTGAATCTTGCTGTGATCCAGCTCTTTCATAGCTTCTTCTAGCTCTCTGTGTGTTCCAACAAAGTTGGTGCCATTGTCTGTTCTGATACTTGTTACTGGGCCCCTTCGACAGATAAACCTGCGCAGGGCATTGATGCAGGAATCAGTATCCAGATAACTAGCAACTTCTAGATGGACAGCTCGACTCACAAGGCAAGTAAAGATCACACCATACCGCTTCACATGAACGCGGCCTCGCTTCACCTCTATGGGGCCGAAGTAATCTATGCCCACATGGGTGAAAGGCGGCAAATCAGGTGACACCCGATCTTGTGGAAGGTCGGCCATCTTCTGTTCTCCAGCTCTAGCTTGCATCCGCCTGCAAAAGACACAGCTCTTAAGGATCTTCCTTGCTAAAGAGTTGGCACAGGGTATCCAATATCGCTGGCGAAGTCTAGAAAGCATGTGACCTCTCCCAGAGTGGCCAACCTGCTCATGGATATGGAGTAAGATCAGTCTAGAGATGTAGGAGTCTTTTGGAAGGATCATAGGATTCTTTAGTTCCGTAGGCATAGCAGCTTTGCTTAACCTTCCTCCTACTCTCAGAATACCATTGTCAACAATTGGATCAAGCTTACAGATTGAGCCACTTGTCTTGGCACATTGTTTTCCTTTCACAACTAGTGCAATTTCTTGTTTAAAGTGCTGTCGTTGTTCAAATCGGATGATGACCTTTTCTGCTTCATCTAGGTCATCCACAGACAGACTTTCTTTTCCAAACGTCAGTTTGAACTTGTCAATTTGTTCCTTCAGTGAGTTTGTCAGACTCTGATCTGGATCAGTTTGAGAGAGAATTTTCCTTTTCTGGCTTAACTGTAGAAGACGTTTCTTCAGTTTCAGCATCCAGGCAACTGCTTTCTTCAAGCTGTTCCATGTTGAATAGTACTCAATCAGTTTGCTGGTTGGACTCTTTTCTTCCACACTTGTACTGTTTACGATTACGTCTTCCCTCACCTCTGGATCATCCGGAGGGATGGAGTTAAGCTCCTCGGGGACTTTCGGCCATTGAGTTTCTGGTTTCTCCAGGAATTCTGGTCCATTGCGCCATCTCTTTGAGTTCAGGAACATTTCAACATGTAATCCTCTTGAGGCATCATCGGCTGGGTTGTGTTTGGAGTTCAAATACCTCCACTGTTTTGCTTTCGATAGGTCACGGATCATAGCAACCCTATTAGCCACAAAGGTATGGAATCTTTTGGTATCATTGCGGATGTATTTTAGCACAGACTGGCTGTCAGTCCAAAAAAGTTGACTCCTCAAGTTTAATCTGGAGCTCCAACCTTAACATCCTGTCCACTCGCACTGCCAATGTTGCTGCAGCAAGTTCCAGTCTGGGGATTGTCATCTGCTTGAGTGGAGTCACCCTTGATTTCCCCAGAATGAATGCAATGTGAACCTTTTCCATACCGTTTGTGAACCTGAGGTAGCTTGCCGTGCCATAACCTTGTTCACTTGCATCACCGAAGTGATGCAGCTGTGCCGTCATGACTTGACCAAAGTTCTCAGGCTTCATACACCTGTCTATCTGGAATCTGGAGAGCTGGTCCAGCTCTGAGAGCCATCTCTGCCATGAAATAGAGTGTTCTTCAGGGATGACTTCGTCCCATCCACACTTTAGCTTGCAGAGCACTTGAAGAATTTGCTTTGCCTTTAATACAAATGGGGCGAGGAAACCTAATGGATCATAAATAGAGCTGACAGTTGAGAGAATACCTCTTCTTGTAAGGGGTCTGTTCTTGACAGTGACCCGGAAGGTAAATGCATCTCTTTCAATGTTCCATCGGATTCCAAGTGCTCTTTCAACAGGCAGCTTTTCTCTGTCCAGGTCCAATTCCTTTATCTGCTTGGCTTTGTGTTCATCAGGGATAGAAGCCAGCACAGTGCGGCTGTTGCTGACCCACTTGGTCAATTTGAACCCACCCTGAGAGCACACAACCCTGAGGTTTTTGTGAGTGCTATGGCTTGTTCTTCTGTGGCCACTGACTTGAGGCAGTCATCAACATAGAAGTTGGACTTGACTGTTTGAATCACCTCTTCATTGTACCTCTCACAGTTGTCTTCTGCAGTCTTTCGCAGTGCAAAGTTTGCACAACTTGGAGAGGATATAGCACCGAAAAGATGAACCTTCATTCTGTACTCCTCCAATCTTTTGTTAGTATCACCGTCCGGCCACCATAGGAATCGCAGGAAGTCTAAGTAATCTTCATGGACACGTACTTGATGGAACATTCCTTCGATGTCTGCCATCATGGCAGTGTGCTCTTGCCGAAATCTTAGCAAGACTCCTATAAGCGTGTTTGCCAGGTCAGGGCCTTGAAGGAGTTCACTGTTAAGAGATGTACCTTTATAGGATGATGAACAGTCAAACACTACTCGTATCGTTCCTTTGCGCTTATGGTGAACGCCATGGTGTGGTATGTACCATACCTTGCCTTTCTCTCTGAGGAGCTGTTCTTGTGGTACCTTCTCGGCGTAACCTTTTGTTATCATCTCTTCCATGAAGCCTTTGTACTCTGCAGCGTAACCTTTGTCCTTCTTGAACTTCCTGATAATATTTAGAGCCCACTGCTTTGCCATGTCACGATTGTTTGGCAGGACTACATATTTTTTGCGAAAGGGCAACGGTAAGTAGTAGTGATGGTCTTTGAGGGTTATGGAGCTTGATACGATCTCCATAAACCTACGATCCTCAGCTGACATCTCACTTTTCTCTTCATACCCTCTCTCAGGGAAGTCATGGTTGTACTGATTTACAAGAAGAACCCCCAGGTCGGCCATTGAGATACGATTAGCCATCACCGTAGGATGCCCAGATTCTTCTGCCATGGTACAATTGTTAAGAGGACCGTTCATCACCCATCCAAAGAGGGTTTTCACTGCATACGGTCCGTTGCCTTGACTATTTATGATTTTCCAGGGTTCCATTGCCTTTGGAGCATTTACGCCAATCAGGAGTTCGACGTCGGCGTCAATTTCCTTCAACTGAACCTCTTTCAGGTATGGCCACCTTTTGAGATCTTTCTGAGTGGGAATATTTTCTCTTGTCACTGGGATCTTATTTTGGGTGTAGACCTTTGGTAATGCAAGAAATGTGTCACCTTCCACATTGCCAATCTCTAATCCAGATATCTCAAAGCTCTTGGTAGGACTCTCCTGCCCCATTGTGCGTAGCAGAATTTCAGTCTCACTGCCTTTAGCTTGCAACTGCCTCATGAGTCTCTCCGTACAAAATGTTGCTGAGCTACCAGAATCGAGAAATGCATAGGTTAACGTAGACCTGCTTCCATTTGCCATCTTTACTTGAACTGGCACAATCGCAAGTGCACAATCTGTACCGGCCCGGTATCTTCACCAGCTTCCAGTGAAACAAGAGCACTGCTGACAGTCTCCTCCCGCCTTACTGCTACACCCCTCGTATCGGCCTTCAGAGATCTAAATCTCTCTCTTCCTTCAATGTGCAGGATCGTGGGGTGCTTTCTTTGACATTTCTGACAGGTCATCCTTCTTTTACATTCTTTGCTTAAGTGTCCTCTCATCAAACAGCCAAAACAAAGGCCTTTTGATCTCAGAAACTCAACCTTGGCTTCGTGTGGCTGTGCCTTCACCTGTTGGCAGTCGACCAGGAAATGCTCACCAGCGCAAAATACACATGAGATACTGGGAGAATAAGAAGGGTAGGTGCCTGGTTTCTTGACTTTGAATGTTTGTTCTTTTAGAGGTTTTTCAGGGTCACAATCTGCCACTACAGCTACTGCAGTGGCAAAGCTGCTTCCCCTACTCTTGGACTTGAACTGCTGCTTAAAGTCAGCTTCTGTTTTGGTTTTAAAAAACCTTTTGTTGATCAGGGGATCTTGGATATCTCCGTACAAAGGATCCTGCAGTATTTTGGCCTGTTTTTCCATGAACGTCACAAGGTCACTGAACTGGGCCCTCAGGTGGCTTCTCTCTAAAATATCACATGCCGTAGACCTCCATTTCTCTCTTAGTTTGTAGGGAAGTTTTGACATGATCAACTTTATGTTGGAGGGAAGATTAAGCTCTTCCATGTTCTGTAAGTCTTGCATAGCGTTACAGCATCCTCTAAGATAGAGTGCATAGCCACCCAGTCCCTTTCCATCATCCGGTTTGATGTTTGTCCAGTTCCAAGCTTTTTCCATGTAAGCAGTGGTGACTTTGATTTCATTGCCAAAGTGTTCCTTTAACAACCTCTTAGCCTCTGCATAGCCTCTTCTGGCTTCCATATGCAGACAACTACGGACCAGATCCTTGGGCTGACCAGAGGTGTACTGTTCCAGGTAATAGAGCCTATCCTGGTGACTGCTTGTCCTACCTTCTATACCATGCTCAAATGCACGCATAAATGGCCTAAAGTTTAGAGGATCACCGTCAAACATAGGTATCTCCCTAACAGGGAGTGTGGCCTGTTTGTGCTGTAGTACAAGGAGGTCAGCAATTTCATTCTGCCTTTGCATGACAGTAGAGAGGTTATCATGGCTGATACCCGCAGTGTTGATTCCGTGTTGATTGCTAGACCTTGATGTTGGCTGCTGAAGGGTGTGGTTTATGGCTGTTTTCTGAATAGGTTTTGATGGCTTTGTGGTCGGTTGTAAAACTCTTTGTAGCGGGGTCTTTGGAACTGCACCTAATGCAGCAAACTCAACAGGTTCAGGTTCCTTATAGACCTCGGGTTCCTGGTTCTCAAAATAAGAGTTCATTCCATCTTCTTGGCTTAGAAAATGGGCTGCCACAACATGGGATTGAGAAGTTGAGTCACTCTCCAGGACCTTCAGTTTGGCATTATATGCTGCTATGTCCGTTTCCAGTGCCATTTTTTCCATCCTAACATTCAGTTGAGCTTTCTGTTGTTCCAGTTGAGCTTTCTCCAGTTCCAATGCATGCTTGTCCTGTAATGATGCTTGGCGAGCTAGTAGAGCTGCTCGTTCTGCTTCAGCTTTTAGGCGTGCAGAGGACACTGAGGAAGCAGTCTTAGAATACTTTGTTTTACTTGATGTTTTTGACACATTGGAAATGCTGTCATGTGGTTCAATGAGCGTTTGTGGCTCGATTTCAGCTTTTTTCCATATTTCCACCTCTTTCAGGAAATGTTCATAAGTTCTCATTCTTGGTTGATAATAGTTAATGCTCTCCTGTTCATGTTCCTCCTCTGTGACCAGCTCTAGCACAGAATCATGAGCATTCTTAAAGTCATTGAGAACAGCATGAAATGCTTCAAGACTCTCATCCACAGTTTCAATGTTTCCTCCATCAACAAGAAGGGCTTTTATTTCATTCATTTTACGTGTACACACTCCCAAGTTTGCCTCTCCGGGCTGTATAGAGTGAATTTAGATGCTCCTCTGCCCTCTCCAGTGGAGTCTTATTTGGGATTTCATCCTCCATCATTCACTTTTAGTAAACTCAATTTACAATGACACAGTTGTTGGTTTTTGATTGTTAAACGTAATGCCCCTTTAGACCTCCTTTAATGCTTTAAAACAGTCCTCCATTTCAGCATATTGACCCATTTTGAATTGCACATGTGCAAGTTCGGCATTTTATATGCGTTTTAAACATTTCATCCCATTATAAGTTGTCCCTTTAATGAAGTTTAAACACGCAGTTGGCTTTAGATCCTTAGATTGCATTCGTTGCATTGCATTTACACGTGAGGCCAAATATTAGACATAAGATTAACCTACATTGTGCGTAGGATCTCAGTGTTACCCAAACTTAAACTTCTTAATTGTTTTCACAACGCTGTGTTTTGAATTCCATTCCCAAGTTGATCAAACATTCCAATTAAAAGCACGTTTGCGCTTCCATAATATGCATGATCAAACGATCGCATTGAACAGGGCAGCTCATTCATTCGCAGTGGTTACTCACGGCTGGCGAATTCTAGGAGTTCAAATCCTTCCAAGCGAGCTGTCCTTGCGATCCGAATGCAATTACAAATACAACAATATCCAGCGTGTGTCCGAACCGGAGATTTCCTTCCGATAGTAATCCTTCACGGAGTTTTTGACTTGATTGTAGTGGCTTCCTTTCGCCTTTACCATAGCCACTGCCCAAGCCTGAAGCGGGGTTGTTTGGTACGCATACAGTCCACACTCAAGGTTTCCCAAACGGCCAAACATTCGATGACATCCAGGGATATGGTGCAACAAAAATGTTTATTCTTCTTATATCTAACAAATAAATTATTCTCCAATCAACTTAAAGCAGAGAATACTTGATATGGAAAATACATATTATGACCTGTATGTTTGTATGTATGGATGTATGGATGTATGGTCAAAAAACTATACCGCTCCCGCATCTAGCAAGGACTCCCCCTCCCGAAGGCCCAACTTCCTGCCTTTATCCTAACACACTTACCACAATACAATGAATAGGCAAGAGGGGGGGACAAAAACTGAGTTACACAAACAACAAATGAATATATCTCAAATCAGGTAAATATAAATCATAATGGTACGTACCTAATATTTCATCATTTACATTAATAGTTAATATATTTACACAAATGTACATGGAGCTCCATATGTTCAGTCTTTTACACAAATATGTCCAAATCGGCTCTAACACCCACATTTACATCAGACAGTTTACAAATGTCTAAAACATCTCTTATCAGAAACACGTTGTCAACAATAGAGCGATCAGGTACACAGTAGGACTGGTCCTTGTGGATCAACAATCCCAGATACTCTTTCAACCTGTTTGAGAGACATTTAGAAACAATTTTGTATTCTGCGCACAGCAAAGCAACAGGTCTCCAATTTTTTATGAGAGCCAAATCCCCCCTTTTTGGAAACAGTGAAAGCACCGCATGTTGACAGGATATAGGAAGAGAACCCTCATGAAAAGATTCACACAGCACTTCATAAAAATCCTCCCCAATAGACCCCCAAAAGTGCTTATAAAACTCAGATGGTAAACCATCGATGCCAGGGGCTCGGCCTGTTGAGAGCAGCATAACTGCTGTGGACAGCTCCTGCAGTGTAATGTCAGCGTCCAAAGCGACTCTCTGCTCAGGTCCCAATTGAGGAAGACCATGTAACAACTGTTCAGTACACAGGGAGTCACAATCCTCTGCCTTATAAAGGGACGAGTAGAAATCCACGGCATGTTGACGCATTTCAATATCATTCGTGGTCACCTTCCCATCAGGGAGACGAAGGCAGACCATCTGTTTACGTTGAAATGTCGACTGTCCTAGGTTTTTTTTAAAGCACTAGGAGCATCCATATCCTTGAGGGAAGCGAAACGAGACCTAATCAAGGCACCCTTCACTCTTTCATGCAGAAACAACCTCAGTTCATGTCTCTTGTCCTGTAAGTTCATGACTAGTCCAGGGTCGTTCTGAGTGAGCAGCTTCAATTCAATAGACTTGATGTCCTGTTCAAGGGCCTTGATAGTCTCTTTAACTTAAATTTGAGACAGAGCAGTATGCTGTTGACAAAATACTCTTATTTGGGCCTTCCCAACCTCCCACCATTGTCTCAAGGACTCAAAATTCCCCTTTATAACCCTCCATTTTTCCCAAAACAACAAAAACCTGTCACAAAACATGACATCATGTAACAATTTAACATTAAAATACCAGTAAGGTGATGACCTTCGTGGACAGGACAAGTGAATATCAACAGTAACAATATGATGATCAGAGAAACCCACAGGAGTAATGGCACACTTTCCAACCCTACTACAGTATTGCTCAGATACATACAACCTGTCTAACCTTGCTGCACTGACACAACCTTCATTAATTTTTAGCCATATGTATTGCCTAACTTTTGCATTCCTTACTCTCCACACATCAGAAAGCTCAAACTCAGTTAATAGGCCAGACAGGCAAGTGGCTGACCGCAGGTGAGGTTCTTCAGCGGTGCGATCAACAGTAAAATCCACTATACAGTTCCAGTCACCCCCTAAAACCATACACCCCTCTTGGTCACACTGTCTTAAGGTTTCCTTTATTTGATCAAAAACAGCAATACGCTCTGTTCCCTCATTAGGAGCATAAACATAAAAATAAAATAAAATAAAAAAACATAACATCCACCTTGACCAATAAAACCCGACCAATGACAATCTCTGTTCTAGATACCACAGTCCCCCCTAAGCCTGAGGAAAACAAGATTGCCACCCCAGCACTGAAATTAGTACCATGACTGAGTATATGCTGCCCCTCCCACCACATACCCCAGTCAACCTCATTTTCCTCATCACTATGTGTCTCCTGTAGGAAAACTACATTAAGTCTTTTCTGTTTTATTACTTCTAATACCCAAGCCCTCTTATTCCTGCCCCTTCCCCCATTAATATTAAGAGAACCTACCCTTAGTACCTCCATGTAGAAAAGAGAAAAGAAAAGCAGAAGAAACCACAGAGAAACCAACGCGAAAAAAGACACCCTATGAAACATGATCATCATCATTATTTTTTTTTCTTCTCTTAACCTGACTACGTTTCCCACCACCTTTTGCTGCTGCAACAGCAGTAATACATTTCCTCAACCGAAACCGCTTCTTCTCACTCAATTGGTCTAACCCCATCGTCTTCTGTAACATTACAGCTGACCTCACAAACTTATCAACATCAAAATAATCTGCCAATTTGACAGATTTCCCAAAAGTCTGATCCAGAAACTCATTTACCTCCTCTAGATCATAAACTGAGTCATCACCAGCAGCTGTCATATCTAAAGAGATCTCCATACCATTCTCCTGATCCTCAGCTGAGACCACAGACAATTGACTCCCCTCTACCACATCCCTTTCAACACTCCCCACTTGCACCTCATCACTCATACCAAGCATCTCCTCCACTACCTGAAGTGCTTTGAGAGACTAGTCAAGGACCATATCACCTCCACCCTACCTGACACCCTAGACCCACTCCAATTTGCTTACCGGCCAAATAGGTCCACAGACGATGCAATCTCAACCACACTGCACACTGCCCTAACCCATCTGGACAAGAGGAATACCTTTGTGAGAATGCTGTTCATCGACTACAGCTCAGCATTTAACACCATAGTACCCTCCAAGCTCGTCATCAAGCTCGAGACCCTGGGTCTCGACCCCGCCCTGTGCAACTGTGTACTGGACTTCCTGACGGGTCGCCCCCAGGTGGTGAGGGTAGGCAACAACATCTCAACCTCGCTGATCCTCAACACTGGAGGCCCCACAAGGGTGCGTTCTGAGCCCTCTCCTGTACACCCTGTACACCCACGACTGCATGGCCACGCACGCCTCCAACTCAATCATCAAGTTTGCGGACGACACAACAGTGGTAGGCTTGATTACCAACAACGACGAGACGGCCTACAGGGAGGAGGTGAGGGCCCTCGGAGTGTGGTGTCAGGAAAATACCTCACACTCAACGTCAACAAAACTAAGGAGATGATTGTGGACTTCAGGAAACAGCAGAGGGAACACCCCCCTATCCACATTGATGGAACAGTAGTGGAGAGGGGAGTAAGTTTTAAGTTCCTCGGCATACACATCACAGACAAACTGAATTGGTCCACCCACACTGACAGCATCGTGAAGAAGGCGCAGCAGCGCCTCTTCAACCTCAGGAGGCTGAAGAAATTCGGCTTGTCACCAAAAGCACTCACAAACTTCTACAGATGAACAATCGAGAGCATCCTGGCGGACTGTATCACCGCCTGGTACGGCAACTGCTCCTTGACTGCTCCTCAGACTTCACAAGGACCCAGTCTACCACCAGGTCAGAGCAGCTCCCTACCTGAGGCTAGTCAGAGTCAGTGTGGTCAGACTTCACAAGTATTGAAAACATTTTATGTGCACTGTAATGCACATTATTTGAATTTGGTTCTTGTCGAGGCTGTAAAATCAGTGCCTGGGGCAGTTAACTTTTTTTCTCTCCTGCAGAAGCTTTATAACTGGCTCATACGTTCATCTCAAGTGGTTCAGAAATCAGAAAGAGATGTATCCGCAGCAGCCCAGGGAACTACAGAGACTTAAGGATGGATGGAAGGTGGGCCTGCAGATACATGGCATGCAGTAATCTGAGGGACAGGCTTCCAGCAGTTCTGACAGTGCTACAGGATATCACACTTGAAAATAGAGGTGATAGATCAGTGGAGGCAAGGGGCCTTCTTTCTCAGATAGATTTACATTTCATAGGGCTTTTGGTTACCTTTTGTAAAGTGCTTGGTGATGCCAAATGTCTTTTTGACATGTTCCAATCAAGCTCTCTTGACCTAGCAAGGGCTGTGAATCCAGTAGGTGCTGTGGGTCTAGTAGGTGCCCTTACAGACACATTACAGGACTACAACCCAAAGAGTACAACTTTCTTGAATGAGGAGCCTCTGCCTTTGCTCAGACCTCTGAGTCAGATTTAGAGGACCTCAATCATGAGGTTCATCAAACCAAGCGGCTTCTTGATAGGAGAGAGGAAGGGACAGACCGTCTACTCTCCTAGACTTTGTTGTGTTTCTAGGACCTTATAAAGAGGTCTTCCATGAGCTATTTTGACTTTGTAAGATTTGTGAAACATTTTGGCAGTTCTCACCAGAACCGCAGAACTTTGCTGTTTTAAATCTACCTAGGATAATTTGCCACTTTAGCAGTCCCTCTGGTCATGATTAAAACCTGCACTGTGTACTAGCTAGTACACTGACACTCTAAAATGATAAATCCAAAGAATATCATGTCACACAGATTTAATTTGGTCTGGATTAGGCCAATTCCCCCAAACATCTTTGCTATTAGTTAACATAATATATATGAGCATAAATATGATACTGTAACTTTGTAATATTGATGGGCACTTATGCTTGATACCTGGTATGTCAAATTGCGGTGCGTTTTTTTTCTAATTTACTTTTTTGTACATAAACTACGCAATTTATGTAACACAAATCCTATCTTATCTCCTTGAGGTTTATTTCCTGACAATATTTAGGATGTTCAACACTTATAGACCCAGATTATATTTCCATGAAAAAAGAGTGACCCAAATTGAGAGAGATAGAGAGAGAGAGAGAGAGAGAGAGAGAGAGAGAGAGAGAGAGAGAGAGATGAGTTTTAAATACTCTTGATTGGGTCTGGGGGCCCACCACACAATAAATACTCATACAAAACCACAGTTACACATCGATTAAAAACACAACTCCAATTCCTCCTCCACAGTAACTACACACAACAGCCTCTGAATGCCCCATGTACTCAAAAACAGATCGATATTGTTGACAAGTTTATAATAGGCAAACTCAACCCTTAGTCTCGCTGCCAACATTCCCTCCAGCATTCCCACCACATCCACAGACCCCTGTCCCCGAATACTGTTCTTTCAGGTCTTCCATATCACTAATTTTGATGCCCCTAACACAAAATTAAGCAACACAACTACACCCTTTTGACTGAACCTGTATTTTGGCCCAAATATATACAGTTGGGAAGAGAAAACCTCTACCAACGTTGAGAACCAATCAGTGATCAGTTCAATCATCCCAACCAACCTGGGACACAGTAAAAAGATGTGCCAGAGATTCAGATTCAGCACAGAATGGACACCCCTCCCCAACAGTAGGATCCAGGTGTACCAGATGCATGTTGGTGGCTATGGCTCCATGTATTATCCTCCATTGGAGGTCAGCTGTCCTCTTATCAATAGGCAGTTTATATAATGATCGCCAACAGCCTTTTGGAGAGGCACCTGGACCAAGCACATCCGCCCACCTCGTCGATTTGACCACTTCCAGGGAAGAGGCATGGGACACCTTTACACATGTTCTGTACATGGCCTTCTTTCCCACCTCCTTGAACTCCCTCAGCTACGGGGTATCGAAGGACAGCAGCATCCCCACGTCCTCCTCGAATGCCCCCATCGCAGCACTAACAATCAGTGCAGGGAACATAATCCAGACCCTCCTTCCACCGATCAGAATTGGAAGTGTCAGTCACATACTGCAGATGAAACACTGGCAAGGAGTCACAGACCTCATCGACGACCTTCCTCAGTAGGCGAGATGATCGGATCCCCGCTCTTTCTCCCAGCTCCTCCAACGATCTGCTCCTGCTCCGCATCAGATGACACAGCTTGGTACACCCCACGCTTAACAGGCATGAACGTAGGCTAGCTGAACCCAGAACACAGGACTGGATGGCAGTGTTGTGAAAAATAGGCTCTTCAAAAAGCCACATCCCTGGTGGCGTGCCGGCCTTACGGGACTTGACAAAGACTCTCCAAGCCTGAATAACAGACTCATAAAATGGAGTCAGGCCAGTCAAATCACCCCCCTCCAGCTTTAAGAGGAAAAGATGCTTGTCTAAGCCCAAACAACCTGCTCTCCTCATCAATATGTAGGCTGTTTCAACCCAGCTAGAACCGTCTCTGTACAACAATCTCTGGGCTGCTTGGAGCCGGA
This sequence comes from Oncorhynchus masou masou, assembly GCF_036934945.1. Classification (NCBI taxonomy): domain Eukaryota; kingdom Metazoa; phylum Chordata; class Actinopteri; order Salmoniformes; family Salmonidae; genus Oncorhynchus; species Oncorhynchus masou. The sequence continues at coordinate 88,466,213 of NC_088242.1, read as the reverse complement.
AAGCCGTGATCCTAGAGGAAATGTCCACCAGGCCTTGCCCACCCGCGTGCAGTGGCAGGTACAGGGCAGCAGCTTTAATCCAGTGTTGTCCAGACCAGAAGAAATTGACAAGGGTCCTCTGAAGCTCTTGTATCAGACCCTTTGGTGGCTGTAAAATCATTAGTCTGTGCCACAGGATAGAAGCAGCAAGATTATTAGCTACCAGGACCCGTCCCCTATAAGACAGCTGGGGCAGCACCCATTTCCACTTTGACAGTCTAGCACACACTTTCTCCGCTACACCCTCCCAGTTCTTTTTCTGAAAGACATCAGAGCCTAGAAAAACCCCCAAAGTCTTCATCCCATCTCCGCCCCACTGAAGCCCCCCTGGTAACCGTGGAGTGGACCCCATCTGAAGCCCCCCATGGAGTGGACCCCATCTGAAGCTGACCTGCCCACAGCGCTTCACTCTTTCCCCAATTGACTCTAGCTGAGGAGGCCCCCTCATATACCTTTAAAGTGTTTGAGAGAACCTTAACATCCTCACTCCCTGTAATAAAAACTATCACGTCATCTGCATACACAGACAGTGCTATCATGGGACCCTTCATTACACCTGGCACAGAGAAACCAGTAAGCTTTGCTCTTAAAAAACAAAGCATTGGTTCAATCGCCAGACTATATAACTGCCCTGAAATTGGGCATCCCTGCCTGATGCCCCTTTGGACAGGGATGGGGCAACTTAAACCACCACCCACCTTCACCATACACGAGGCCCCAGCATACAGTAAATTCACCCAAGACAGAAAAACATCCCCAAACCCAAAGGCTTTCATTGTTTTAAACAAGTACTGGTGGTCCGCACGATCAAAAGCCTTCTCCTGATCCAACGAAAGTAAACCCACATTTACATCAGACAGTTTACAAATGTCTAAAACATCTCTTATCAGAAACAAGTTGTCAACAATAGAGCGATCAGGTACACAGTAGGACTGGTCCTTGTGGATCAACAATCCCAGATACTCTTTCAACCTGTTTGAGAGACATTTAGAAACAATTTTGTATTCTGCGCACAGCAAAGCAACAGGTCTCCAATTTTTTATAAGAGCCAAATCCCCCCTTTTCGGCAACAGTGAAAGCACCGCACGTTGACAGGATACAGGAAGAGAACCCTCATGAAAAGATTCACACAGCACTTCATAAAAATCCTCCCCAATAGACCCCCAAAAGTGCTTATAAAACTCAGATGGTAAACCATCGATGCCAGGGGCTCGGCCTGTTGAGAGCTGCATAACTACTGTGGACAGCTCCTGCAGTGTAATGTCAGCGTCCAAAGCGACTCTCTGCTCAGGTCCCAATTGAGGAAGACCATGTAACAACTGTTCAGTACACAGAGAGTCACAATCCTCTGCCTTATAAAGGGACGAGTAGAAATCCACGGCATGTTGACGCATTTCAATATCATTCGTGGTCACCTTCCCATCAGGGAGACGAAGGTAGACCATCTGTTTACGTTGAAATGTCGACTGTCCTAGGTTTTTTTAAAAGCACTAGGAGCATCCATATCCTTGAGGGAAGCGAAACGAGACCTAATCAAGGCACCCTTCACTCTTTCATGCAGAAACAACCTCAGTTCATGTCTCTTGTCCTGTAAGTTCATGACTAGTCCAGGGTCGTTCTGAGTGAGCAGCTTCAATTCAATAGCCTTGATAGTCTCTTTAACTTAAATTTGAGACAGAGCAGTATGCTGTTGACAAAATACTCTTATTTGGGCCTTCCCAACCTCCCACCATTGTCTCAAGGACTCAAAATTCCCCTTTATAACCCTCCATTTTTCCCAAAACAACAAAAACCTGTCACAAAACATGACATCATGTAACAATTTAACATTCAAATACAAGTAAGGTGATGACCTTCATGGACAGGACAAGTGAATATCAACAGTAACAATATGATGATCAGAGAAACCCACAGGAGTAATGGCACACTTTCCAACCCTACTAAAGTATTGCTCAGATACATACAAACTGTCTAACCTTGCTGCACTGACACAACCTTCATTAATTTTTAGCCATGTGTATTGCCTAACTTTTGCATTCCTTACTCTCCACACATCAGAAAGCTCAAACTCAGTTAATAGACCAGACAGGCAAGTGGCTGACCGCAGGTGAGGTTCTTCAGCGGTGCGATCAACAGTAAAATCCACTATACAGTTCCAGTCACCCCCTAAAACCATACACCCCTCTTGGTCACACTGTCTTAAGGTTTCCTTTATTTGATCAAAAACAGCAATACGCTCTGTACCCTCATTAGGAGCATAAACATAAAAATAAAATAAAATAAAAAAACATAACATCCACCTTGACCAATAAAACCCGACCAATGACAATCTCTGTTCTAGATACCACAGTCCCCCCTAAGCCTGAGGAAAACAAGATTGCCACCCCAGCACTGAAATTAGTACCATCACTGAGTATATGCTGCCCCTCCCACCACATACCCCAGTCAACCTCATTTTCCTCATCACTATGTGTCTCCTGTAGGAAAACTACATTAAGCCTTTTCTGTTTTATTACTTCTAATACCCAAGCCCTCTTATTCCTGTCCCTTCCACCATTAATATTAAGAGAACCTACCCTTAGTACCTCCATGTAGAAAAGAGAAAAGAAAAGCAGAAGAAACCACAGAGAAACCAACGAGAAAAAAGACACCCTATGAAACATGATCATCATCATTATTTTTTTTTCTTCTCTTAACCTGACTACGTTTCCCACCACCTTTTGCTGCTGCAACAGCAGTAATACATTTCCTCAACAGAAACCGCTTCTTCTCACTCAATTGGTCTAACCCCACCGTCTTCTGTAACATTACAGCTGACCTCACAAACTTATCAACATCAAAATAATCTGCCAATTTGACAGATTTCCCAAAAGTCTGATCCAGAAACTCATTTACCTCCTCTAGATCATAAACTGAGTCATCACCAGCAGCTGTCATATCTAAAGAGATCTCCATACCATTCTCCTGATCCTCAGCTGAGACCACAGACAATTGACTCCCCTCTACCACATCCCTTTCAACACTCCCCACTTGCACCTCATCACTCATACCAAGCATCTCCTCCACTACCTGAAGTGCTTTGAGAGACTAGTCAAGGACCATATCACCTCCACCCTACCTGACACCCTAGACCCACTCCAATTTGCTTACCGGCCAAATAGGTCCACAGACGATGCAATCTCAACCACACTGCACACTGCCCTAACCCATCTGGACAAGAGGAATACCTTTGTGAGAATGCTGTTCATCGACTACAGCTCGGCATTTAACACCATAGTACCCTCCAAGCTCGTCATCAAGCTCGAGACCCTGGGTCTCGACCCCGCCCTGTGCAACTGTGTACTGGACTTCCTGACGGGTCGCCCCCAGGTGGTGAGGGTAGGCAACAACATCTCAACCCAGCTGATCCTCAACACTGGGGGCCCCACAAGAGTGCGTTCTGAGCCCTCTCCTGTACACCCTGTTCACCCACGACTGCATGGCCACGCACGCCTCCAACTCAATCATCAAGTTTGCGGACGACACAACAGTGGTAGGCTTGATTACCAACAACAACGAGACGGCCTACAGGGAGGAGGTGAGGGCCCTCGGAGTGTGGTGTCAGGAAAATAACCTCACACTCAACGTCAACAAAACTAAGGAGATGATTGTGGACTTCAGGAAACAGCAGAGGGAACACCCCCCTATCCACATCGATGGAACAGTAGTGGAGAGGGGAGTAAGTTTTAAGTTCCTCGGCATACACATCACAGACAAACTGAATTGGTCCACCCACACTGACAGCATCGTGAAGAAGGCGCAGCAGCGCCTCTTCAACCTCAGGAGGCTGAAGAAATTCGGCTTGTCACCAAAAGCACTCACAAACTTCTACAGATGCACAATCGAGAGCATCCTGGCGGACTGTATCACCGCCTGGTACGGCAACTGCTCCGCCCACAACCGCAAGGCTCTCCAGAGGGTAGTGAGGTCTGCACAACGCATCACCGGGGGCAAACTACCTGCCCTCCAGAACACCTACAACACCCGATGTTACAGGAAGGCCATAAAGATCATCAAGGACAACAACCACCCGAGCCACTGCCTGTTCACCCCGCTATCATCCAGAAGGCGAGGTCAGTACAGGTGCATCAAAGCTGGGACCGAGAGACTGAAAAACAGCTTCCATCTCAAGGCCATCAGACTGTTAAACAGCAACCACTAACATTGAGTGGCTGCTGTCAACACACTGACTCAACTCCAGCCACTTTAATAATGGGAATTGATGGGAAATTATGTAAAATATATCACTAGCCACTTTAAACAATGCTACCTAATATAATGTTTTACATACCCTACATTATTCAACTCATATTTATACGTATATACTGTACTCTATATCATCTACTTTATCTTTATGTAATACATGTATCACTAGCCACTTTAACTATGCCACTTTGTTTACATACTCATCTCATATGTATATACTGTACTCGATACCATCTACTGTATCTTGCCTATGCTGCTCTGTACCATCACTCATTCATATATCTTTATGTACATATTCTTTATCCCCTTACACTTGTGTGTATAAGACAGTAGTTTTGGAATTGTTAGTTAGATTGCTTGTTGGTTATTACTGCATTGTCGGAACTAGAAGCACAAGCATTTCGCTACACTCGCATTAACATCTGCTAACCATGTGTATGTGACAAATAAAATTTGATTTGATTTGATTTGAGACTAGCCCCACTTGAACATCACTACTCATAGTGGGCATCTCCTCCACTAACTGGGAGCCTAGCTCCACATGAACCCCAGCACTCATAGTGGGCATCTCCTCCACTACCTGGGAGCCTAGCTCCACATGAAAACCCTCCTGTACCTCATTACTCGTAGTGGGCATCTCCTCCACTACCTGGGAGCCTAGCTCCACATGAACCCTAGCAGTCGTAGTGGGCATCTCCTCCACTACCTGGGAGTCTAGCTCCACATGAACCCCAGCACTCGTAGTGGGCATCTCCTCCACTACCTGGGAGCCTAGCTCCACATGAAAACCCTCCTGTACCTCATCACTCATAGTGGGCATCTCCTCCACTACCTGGGAGCCTAGCTCCACATGAAAACCCTCCTGTACCTCATTACTCGTAGTGGGCATCTCCTCCACTACCTGGGAACCTAGCTCCACATGAAAACCCTCCTGTACCTCATTACTCGTAGTGGGCATCTCCTCCACTACCTGGGAGTCTAGCTCTACATGAACCCCCTCCTGTACCTCATTACTCGTAGTGGGCATCTCATCCACTACCTGAGAGCCTAGCTCCACATGAACCCCAGCACTCGTAGTGGGCATCTCCTCCACTACCTGGGAGCCTAGCTCCACATGAAAACCCTCCTGTACCCCATTACTCGTAGTGGGCATCTCCTCCACTACCTGAGAGCCTAGCTCCACATGAAAACCCTCCTGTACCTCATTACTCGTAGTGGGCATCTCCTCCACTACCTGGGAGTCTAGCTCCACATGAACCCCAGCACTCGTAGTGGGCATCTCCTCCACTACCTGGGAGCTTAGCTCCACATGAAAACCCTCCTGTACCTCATTACTCGTAGTGGGCATCTCCTCCACTACCTGGGAGCCTAGCTCCACATGAACCCCAGCACTCGTAGTGGGCATCTCCTCCACTACCTGGGAGTCTAGCTCCACATGAAAACCCTCCTGTACCTCATTACTCGTAGTGGGCATCTCCTCCACTACCTGGGAGCCTAGCTCCACATGAAAACCCTCCTGTACCTCATTACTCGTAGTGGGCATCTCCTCCACTACCTGGGAGTCTAGCTCTACATGAACCCCAGCACTCGTAGTGGGCATCTCCTCCACTACTTGGGAGTCTAGCTCTACATGAACCCCAGCACTCGTAGTGGGCATCTCCTCCACTACCTGGGAGCCTAGCTCCACATGAAAACCCTCCTGTACCCCATTACTCGTAGTGGGCATCTCCTCCACTACCTGAGAGCCTAGCTCCACATGAAAACCCTCCTGTACCTCATTACTCGTAGTGGGCATCTCCTCCACTACCTGGGAGCCTAGCTCCACATGAAAACCCTCCTGTACCTCATTACTCGTAGTGGGCATCTCCTCCACTACCTGGGAGCCTAGCTCCACATGAAAACCCTCCTGTACCTCATTACTCGTAGTGGGCATCTCCTCCACTACCTGGGAGCCTAGCTCCACATGAAAACCCTCCTGTACCTCATTACTCGTAGTGTGCATCTCCTCCACTACCTGGGAGCCTAGCTCCACATGAAAACCCTCCTGTACCTCATTACTCGTAGTGGGCATCTCCTCCACTACCTGGGAGCCTAGCTCCACATGAACCCCAGCACTCGTAGTGGGCATCTCCTCCACTACCTGGGAGCCTAGCTCCACATAAACCCCCTCCTTTACCCCATTACTCATACTGGGCACCTGCTCACGAGTCTGAGGAACTGGCTCTTCAGATACATCCTTACCTTCTACAACAATACTTTTCTGTAACATAACATTTCCCTCTAATACAAGTTGCAACCCCGTGCCATCAACACGGATAATTTGTTCCTCAGCAACAGGTGCTTGTGGCTGCTCTACCGCTGTCAGGTCCACCTCTCCCTACATCAGCGGGCCCAGGCGTTACGATGACAACCTGTGCCCCTCCCTCTGTCTTCTCCCTTTTCGGGCAAGCATGTCGCTTATGACCAACATCCCCACACTCAAAACACCGTTGACTACCCGTACTAGCATAAGCCATATACATTCTCTTGTCATACTTGATTTTAAAGATAACTCTAAAGTCTGCTCTGGTGAGTCCAAAAACATAAACACCTGGCGCTGAAATGACATTACCTGTTTCAACACCGGGTGTTTGCAACCCAACGGGACAACCTGAATTGAACTGGCGAACTTCCCAAAGTGCAATAACTCGCGCTCCAATAGCTCATTTGGAATAAACGGTGGTACATTTGAAATCGGTACCCTTGTTGACGGGGAAAAAAAGTGGCGTAACTTGAATAAACATTCCTTTAAGAAGTACGCCATGCTCAACCATACGATCAACCAGACACTCTTCTTTAAGAAGTACGCCATGCTCAACCATACGATCAACCAGACACTCTTCTTTAAGAAGTACGCCATGCTCAACCATACGATCAACCAGACACTCTTCTTTAAGAAGTACGCCATGCTCAACCATACGATCAACCAGACACTCTTCTTTAAGAAGTACGCCATGCTCAACCATACGATCAACCAGACACTCTTCTTTAAGAAGTGCACCATGCTCAACCATACGATCAACCAGACACTCTTCTTTAAGAAGTGCACCATGCTCAACCATACGATCAACCAGACACTCTTCTTTAAGAAGTGCACCATGCTCAACCATACGATCAACCAGACACTCTTCTTTAAGAAGTACGCCATGCTCAACCATACGATCAACCAGACACTCTTCTTTAAGAAGTGCACCATGCTCAACCATACGATCAACCAGACACTCTTCTTTAAGAAGTGCACCATGCTCAACCATACAATCAACCAGACACACTTCTTTAAGAAGTACGCCATGCTCAACCATACGATCAACCAGACACTCTTCTTTAAGAAGTGCACCATGCTCAACCATACGATCAACCAGACACTCTTCTTTAAGAAGTGCACCATGCTCAACCATACGATCAATCAGACACTCTTCTTTAAGAAGTACACCATGCTCAACCATACGATCAACCAGACACTCTTCTTTAAGAAGTACGCCATGCTCAACCATACGATCAACCAGACACTCTTCTTTAAGAAGTACGCCATGCTCAACCATACGATCAACCAGACACTCTTCTTTAAGAAGTACGCCATGCTCAACCATACGATCAACCAGACACTCTTCTTTAAGAAGTACGCCATGCTCAACCATACGATCAACCAGACACTCTTCTTTAAGAAGTACGCCATGCTCAACCATATGATCAACCAGACACTCTTCTTTAAGAAGTACGCCATGCTCAACCATACGATCAACCAGACACTCTTCTTTAAGAAGTACACCATGCTCAACCATACGATCAACCAGACACTCTTCTTTAAGAAATACCACCACAGCTTTATTCATCCGGGATGCATAAGCAATATTCTCATAGCCTACCTTCTCTCCTACGGCGACCAGAAATTCCTCCACCGTGACAGCAGCTTCAGTAACACACCTAAAGCTGTGCCGAAGTGACAGGGACGGGCATCCCCAATCGGGCTGCCAGCCCCGCCAAAATCAGGGTAATTTCGATACGAAAAACAAAATACTTAATTCTACCACAACAAAAATAATAACCTTAATCATGCACAGAAGAAATGCCACCAAGAAATAGCAAACCGAAAGAAAGTTGTGAATATCTAACTCTCCACAACACACGCACTCCTTCACTCAAAACAATTCCCAGCATGTACCTCCTGGCCACCCCCAGCATGCAGAGAGAGAGAGAAAGAAAGAGAGAGAAATAGAGAGAAATATAGAGAAATTGAGCTGCAGTTCCGAGGTAGAGACACTGACTATTCATAGTATGTTAAAGAATTCTAGTGAAGTAACCCTTTTGGACCACAGCATCTGCCACATAGAAGAACTCTGGGTTAAGTGAATTATCACTTCTACCTCTGATCAGCAATCATAGGATTCACCCCTGAAGTAGCCTTGGCCACCCCCTCGGCCACCTCCTGGCCACCCCCTTGGCCACCTCCTGGCCACTCCCTCGGCTACCTCCTGGCCACCCCCTTGGCCACCCCCTCGGCTACCGCCTGGCCACCCCCTTGGCCACCCCCTCGGCTACCTCCTGGCCACCCCCTTGGCCACCCCCTCGGCCACCTCCTGGCCACCCCATTGGCCACCTCCTGGCCACTCCCTCGGCTACCTCCTGGCCACCCCCTTGGCCACCCCCTCAGCTACTTCCTGGCCACCCCATTGGCCACCTCCTGGCCACTCACTCCCTCGGCTACTTCCTGGCCACCCCCTTCGGACACCCCCTTGGCCACCTCCTGGCCACCCCCTTGGCCACCCCCTTGGCCACCTCCTGGCCACCCACTTGGCCACCCCCTCGGCTACCTCCTGGCCACCCCATTGGCCACCTCCTGGCCACTCCCTCGGCTACCTCCTGGCCACCCCCATCGGACACCGCCTTGGCCACTGTCCTGGCCACCCCGTTGGACACCCCCTTGGCCACCTCCTGGCCACCCCCTTGGCCACCCCCTCGGCTACCTCCTGGCCACCCCCTTGGCCACCTCCTGGCCACCCCCTTGGCCACCCCCTCGGCTACCTCCTGGCCACCCCCTTGGCCACCTCCTGGCCACTCTCTGGCCACCCCCTCGGCTACCTCCTGGCCACCCCCTTGGCCACCCCCTTGGCCACCTCCTGGCCACCCCCTTGGCCACCCCCTTGGCTACCTCCTGGCCACCCCCTTGGACACCTGCTGGCCACCCCCTTGGACACCTCCTGGCCACTCCCTCGGCTACCTCCTGGCCACCTCTTGGCCACCCCCTTGGCCACCCCCTCGGCTACCTCCTGGCCACCCCCTCGGCTACCTCCTGGCCACCCACTTGGACACCCCCTTGGCCACCTCCTGGCCACCCCCTTGGCCACCCCCTCGGCTACCTCCTGGCCACCCCCTTGGCCACCCCCTGGCCACCCCATGTAAAAAAACTCTAGTTTCGCCACTGAATGTTTGGAAATGATCAGTTCACTTTTGCATCCATAGCCTTTAAAACCCATCTCAAGTGCAAGTGCACTATTTAGCTCACATCTGAAGACTGGGGGGCATTTAGGATGTCTACTGCAGATCGCTAAAATATCCGAATGATTATGATAACACTTCCTCAATTCAGATATTATGGCAACACTATACCAAAGATGGATTGGTATGGTTCAGAAATTTGGGAACCAAGCTCAAGTTATCAGTGTGGCCCTGTTATCACCTGTACTTGTTGAAATATATTCACGCTTAGAAGAAAAACCTTAAGGCTTCCTTCATGACTGTCAGTTTATTTACAAATTAAAAAAAGAATTACAGGGAGGGGCAGTTTGGAAAAAAAGAATTACAGGGAGGGGGCAGTTTGGAAAAAAAGAATTACAGGGAGGGGCAGTTTGGAAAAAAAGAATTACAGGGAGGGGCAGTTTGGAAAAAAAGAATTACAGGGAGGGGGCAGTTTGGAAAAAAAGAATTACAGGGAGGGGGCAGTTTGGAAAAAAAGAATTACAGGGAGGGGCAGTTTGGAAAAAAAGAATTACAGGGAGGGGGAAGTTTGGAAAAAAAGAATTACAGGGAGGGGCAGTTTGGAAAAAAAGAATTACAGGGAGGGGGCAGTTTGGAAAAAAAGAATCCTGTCCGAATCTTCGGACATTCTGGGGTAATAATTACATTACCAACGTTCTGTAGTAATACATGTCACGTGCGAATAGGTCTTTGCCTAAGAAATCTGAGATCTTGCTTCTGTTGAGCACCAAGCCTCATGCAAATACAAAATGTTGGATTAAGCAATTTCACAGATAAAGGCTTTACAATTTGTGGGGCGTGAGAACAGACTTATCATTTATTTAGTGCTTTTTTACACTGTTCAAACAGGCAAAAAGTCATATTTCAATCTTGTTTGTCACAAAATAAACACAGCTTTCGCTCCTGTACCCTCCTTTTTCTTGATCTCCTTCTTATTGTTATTATGATCATCATTATAATAATAAGTAATGTCAGTATCATTAGTGGGGTTAGTATAGCAGCCTTGTATAACCACCATTGATCTAAGAGCCTAAGAGCCCATCCTGTTTAGTCTTAATACCATATCTTACTGAGGCCTATATTTCAATATACTGTATAGGCTACTGTATCTGTCAATCAATCATTCATTCGTTCATGCCATCACGCAACATACAATACATTCATGCTTTGAACTGCAACCAACCATTTTCATTTTAAAATTAAATAACCAAGGGAGCTTTGAATAATTAGTCTAAACAATAAATAAACCACAATTCACAAATGCATACACCTGTTTTTAGTCTGGTTTATATTTAGATTTCTTTAGTTAGAACAGAATCTCTGGTACACTTATTTATTTAGTGTTGTTTACACTGTTCCAAATAGTCAGACAAAATTATAATATTGTAATCTAACAGCAACTGTTTGGCACACATAATACTCACGCCTAATACTCACGCCTAATACTCACGCCTAATACTCACGCCTAATACTCAATCCTAATACTCACACCTAATACTCACACATAGTACTCACACCTAATACTCACGCCTAATACTCACGCCTAATACTCACGCCTAATACTCATGCCTACCACTCACACCTTATACTCATACCTAATACTCACGCCTAATACTCACGCCTAATACTCACGCCTAATACTCACGCCTAATACTCACGCCCAATACTCACGCCAAATACTCACACCTAATACTCACGCCTAATACTCACACCTAATACTCACACCTAGTACTCACACCTAATACTCACGCCTAATGCTCACGCCTAATACTCATGCCTAATACTCACGCCTACCACTCACACCTAATACTCATACCTAATACTCGCGCCTAATACTCATACCTACCACTCACACCTAATACTCATACCTAATACTCATACCTAATACTCACGCCTAATACTCATGCCTAATACTCACGCCCAATACTCACGCCAAATACTCACACCTAATACTCACGCATAATACTCATGCATAATACTCACGCCTCATACTCACGCCTAATACTCACACCTAATACTTACACCTAATACTCACACATAGTACTCATGCCAAATACTCACACCTAATACTCACGCCTAATACTCACATGTAATACTCACACATAATACTCACGCCAAATACTCACACCTAATACTCACACATAGTACTCACGCCAAATACTCACACCTAATACTCACGCCTAATACTCACACCTAATACTCACACATAATACTCACGCCAAATACTCACACCTAATACTCACACATAGTACTCACGCCAAATACTCACACCTAATGCTCACGCCTAATACTCACACCTAATACTCACACATAATACTCACGACTAATACGCACACCTAATACTCACACATAGTACTCACGCCAAATACTCACACATAATACTCACGCCTAATACTCACACCTAATACTCACACCTAATACTCACGCCAAATACTCACACCTAATACTCACGCCTAATACTCACACATAATACTCACGTCTCATACTCACACCTAATACTCACACATAATACTCACGCCTAATACTCACACCTAATACTCACACATAGTACTCACGCCAAATACTCACACCTAATACTCACACATAATACTCACGCATAATACTCACGCCTCATACTCACGCCTAATACTCACACCTAATACTCACACATAATACTCACGCCTCATACTCACGCCTCATACTCACGCCCAATACTCACACCAAGTACTCACACCTAATACTCACGCCTCATACTCACGCAACCCTTGCTCCTTTATCCTCCTTTCTTGATCTTGATTTTTCTTGACTCAAGTAGTATTTTACTGTGTGACTTTCACTTTTAATTGAGTCATTTTCTATTAAGGTATCTTTACTTTTACTCAAGTATGACAATTTAGTATTTTTTCTTCCACTGGGTCTTCATAAGGTCTGTCATTTGAACAGTCATCATCATGACTGTGCTAAGGTCAGGACCTCTCTAGTATAGGTACATCTATACAGTGGGCCTCATCAGCCACACAGAGAGGCCGTATGAGGAGACTTCTAATGACCTAGTCAAAATATTTGCCCAGTTTCCACGGTGACTACCCGCCCCAGGCCTACTGGGGCAGCTTACAACACTCACTTGTCATTACCGCACACTTCCCTTCCCGGCTGCGAACGCCGGGACTCATTCTGGGGAATTAGCCAGCGACGTCTCGGAGAAAGCCTGTGGTTACGCCCTGGGTCTGCCATTAGTTAGTTAGCATCGGCACTAAGTGCCTGGCCTGACTGCTATTTGTTCTAATGGAAAACTTGATTCACTCCCCTGCCAGACTGTCTATTGATGGGTCCCCGCTCAGAACCTTTTGAACCCATCTCTCCTGAGATGCTCCGGCTCTGTCTGCCTGGGGGAAAGGTCGGAAATCAGAGAATCAGCTGCCATTAGCGTTGGCTCTGCGCTGCAGAACGCTAGCTTGGCTGGATGGGGAGGGTCCAAAGTACACCCATGACTCATCGCGGTGTCGAGCTGTGTTAATTAAGTTTGTGTGCCTGGGCTCTGGACAGATGTTGTTTTTTAACGAGATGACAAAAAACCAGTGAGAAGCAGGACCAGCCTGCTAGAAACAGTACAGAACACTTTGATCACAAACTAAAGCATGAATCATGTTGAATGATTTCTGGGCACATTTATTTTAGATTTAAGGGAAAATGTTATGGACTCATGGAGGCTTGATTAAATAGGCCTATTTCATCTACAGAAAAAGATGTATGAAATCATAATGGATTTATAGGTGATATTGTAAAACAATGTCAGTGCTAGATATCTATATCGGCTTGCTGTCATTAAAAATGTTCCTGCACAGGTGTATATGAGTCACAAGTTACAACCGACTGGTTCTGCTGTATATCCCTACAGAGCAAAAACCTGCTCCAGAGCACTCAGGACCTCAGACTGGGGTGGAGGTTCACCTTCCAACAGGACAACGACCTTAAGCACACATCCAAGACAATCTTAATTTGTCATTATGGGGTATTGTGTGTAGATTTTAGGATTAAAGGCTGCAACGTAACAAAATGTGGAAAAGGTGACGGGTTCTGAATACTTTCCCAACGCACAGTATATCCCTATGGAACATACAGTATATCCCTATGGAACATACAGTATATCCCTATGGAACACACAGTATATCCCTATGGAACACACAGTATATCCCTATGGAACATACAGTATATCCCTATGGAACGCACAGTATATCCCTATGGAACGCACAGTATATCCCTATGGAACACACAGTATATCCCTATGGAACATACAGTATATCCCTATGGAACGCACAGTATATCCCTATGGAACACACAGTATATCCCTATGGAACACACAGTATATCCCTATGGAACATACAGTATATCCCTATGGAACACACAGTATATCCCTATGGAACACACAGTATATCCCTATGGAACACACAGTATATCCCTATGGAACACACAGTATATCCCTATGGAACACACAGTATATCCCTATGGAACACACAGTATATCCCTATGGAACGCACAGTATATCCCTATGGAACACACAGTATATCCCTATGGAACACACAGTATATCCCTATGGAACACACAGTATATCCCAATGGAACACACAGTATATCCCTATGGAACATACAGTATATCCCTATGGAACGCACAGTATATCCCAATGGAACACACAGTATATCCCTATGGAACACACAGTATATCCCTATGGAACACACAGTATATCCCTATGGAACATACAGTATATCCCTATGGAACACACAGTATATCCCTATGGAACACACAGTATATCCCTATGGAACACACAGTATATCGCTATGGAACACACAGTATATCCCTATGGAACATACAGTATATCCCTATGGAACATACAGTATATCCCTATGGAACACACAGTATATCCCTATGGAACACACAGTATATCCCTATGGAACACACAGTATATCCCTATGGAACACACAGTATATCCCTATGGAACGCACAGTATATCCCTATGGAACACACAGTATATCCCTATGGAACACACAGTATATCCCAATGGAACACACAGTATATCCCTATGGAACACACAGTATATCCCAATGGAACACACAGTATATCCCTATGGAACACACAGTATATCCCAATGGAACACACAGTATATCCCTATGGAACACACAGTATATTCCTATGGAACACACAGTATATCCCTATGGAACACACAGTATATCCCTATGGAACACACAGTATATCCCTATGGAACACACAGTATATCCCTATGGAACACACAGTATATCCCAATGGAACACACAGTATATCCCTATGGAACACACAGTATATCCCAATGGAACACACAGTATATCCCTATGGAACACACAGTATATCCCAATGGAACACACAGTATATCCCTATGGAACACACAGTATATCCCAATGGAACACACAGTATATCCCTATGGAACACACAGTATATTCCTATGGAACACACAGTATATCCCTATGGAACATACAGTATATCCCTATGGAACACACAGTATATCCCAATGGAACACACAGTATATCCCTATGGAACACACAGTATATCCCTATGGAACACACAGTATATCCCTATGGAACACACAGTATATCCCTATGGAACACACAGTATATCCCAATGGAACACACAGTATATCCCTATGGAACACACAGTATATCCCTATGGAACGCACAGTATATCCCTATGGAACGCACAGTATATCCCAATGGAACACACAGTATATCCCTATGGAACGCACAGTATATCCCTATGGAACACACAGTATATCCCTATGGAACGCACAGTATATCCCTATGGAACACACAGTATATCCATATGGAACACACAGTATATCCCTATGGAACGCACAGTATATCCCTATGGAACACACAGTATATCCCTATGGAACACACAGTATATCCCTATGGAACATACAGTATATCCCTATGGAACGCACAGTATATCCCTATGGAACACACAGTATATCCCTATGGAACACACAGTATATCCCTATGGAACACACAGTATATCCCTATGGAACATACAGTATATCCCTATGGAACATACAGTATATCCCTATGGAACACACAGTATATCCCTATGGAACATACAGTATATCCCTATGGAACATACAGTATATCCCTATGGAACGCACAGTATATCCCTATGGAACACACAGTATATCCCTATGGAACACACAGTATATCCCTATGGAACGCACAGTATATCCCTATGGAACACACAGTATATCCCTATGGAACACACAGTATATCCCTATGGAACACACAGTATATTCCTATGGAACGCACAGTATATCCCTATGGAACACACAGTATATCCCTATGGAACGCACAGTATATCCCTCTGGAACGCACAGTATATCCCTATGGAACGCACAGTATATCCCTATGGAACGCACAGTATATCCCTATGGAACGCACAGTATATCCCTATGGAACGCACAGTATATCCCTATGGAACGCACAGTATATCCCTATGGAACGCACAGTATATCCCTATGGAACACACAGTATATCCCTATGGAACACACAGTATATCCCTATGGAACAGACAGTATATCCCTATGGAACACACAGTATATCCCTATGGAACACACAGTATATCCCTATGGAACACACAGTATATCCCTATGGAACACACAGTATATCCCAATGGAACACACAGTATATCCCAATGGAACGCACAGTGTATCCCTATGGAACACACAGTATATCCCTATGGAACACACAGTATATCCCTATGGAACACACAGTATATCCCAATGGAACACACAGTATATCCATATGGAACACACAGTATATCCCTATGGAACACACAGTGTATCCCAATGGAACGCACAGTGTATCCCTATGTAACGCACAGTATATCCCTATGGAACGCACAGTATATCCCTATGGAACGCACAGTATATCCCTATGGAACGCACAGTATATCCCTCTGGAACGCACAGTATATCCCTATGGAACGCACAGTATATCCCTATGGAACGCACAGTATATCCCTATGGAACGCACAGTATATCCCTATGGAACGCACAGTATATCCCTATGGAACGCACAGTATATCCCTATGGAACGCACAGTATATCCCTCTGGAACGCACAGTATATCCCTATGGAACGCACAGTATATCCCTATGGAACGCACAGTATATCCCTATGGAACGTACAGTATATCCCTATGGAACGCACAGTATATCCCTATGGAACGCACAGTATATCCCTATGGAACGCACAGTATATCCCTATGGAACGCACAGTATATCCCTATGGAACACACAGTATATCCCTATGGAACACACAGTATATCCCTATGGAACACACAGTATATCCCTATGGAACACACAGTATATCCCTATGGAACACACAGTATATCCCAATGGAACGCACAGTGTATCCCTATGGAACACACAGTATATCCCTATGGAACATACAGTATATCCCTATGGAACGCACAGTATATCCCTATGGAACACACAGTATATCCCTATGGAACATACAGTATATCCCTATGGAACGCACAGTATATCCCTATGGAACGCACAGTATATCCCTATGGAACACACAGTATATCCCTATGGAACATACAGTATATCCCTATGGAACGCACAGTATATCCCTATGGAACACACAGTATATCCCTATGGAACACACAGTATATCCCTATGGAACATACAGTATATCCCTATGGAACACACAGTATATCCCTATGGAACATACAGTATATCCCTATGGAACATACAGTATATCCCTATGGAACACACAGTATATCCCTATGGAACATACAGTATATCCCTATGGAACATACAGTATATCCCTATGGAACGCACAGTATATCCCTATGGAACACACAGTATATCCCTATGGAACACACAGTATATCCCTATGGAACGCACAGTATATCCCTATGGAACACACAGTATATCCCTATGGAACACACAGTATATCCCTATGGAACACACAGTATATTCCTATGGAACGCACAGTATATCCCTATGGAACACACAGTATATCCCTCTGGAACGCACAGTATATCCCTCTGGAACGCACAGTATATCCCTATGGAACGCACAGTATATCCCTATGGAACGCACAGTATATCCCTATGGAACGCACAGTATATCCCTATGGAACGCACAGTATATCCCTATGGAACGCACAGTATATCCCTATGGAACGCACAGTATATCCCTATGGAACACACAGTATATCCCTATGGAACACACAGTATATCCCTATGGAACACAGTATATCCCTAGTATATCCCTATGGAACACACAGTATATCCCTATGGAACACACAGTATATCCCTATGGAACACACAGTATATCCCAATGGAACACACAGTATATCCCAATGGAACGCACAGTGTATCCCTATGGAACACACAGTATATCCCTATGGAACACACAGTATATCCCTATGGAACACACAGTATATCCCAATGGAACACACAGTATATCCATATGGAACACACAGTATATCCCTATGGAACACACAGTGTATCCCAATGGAACGCACAGTGTATCCCTATGTAACGCACAGTATATCCCTATGGAACGCACAGTATATCCCTATGGAACAGTACAGTATATCCCTATGGAACGCACAGTATATCCCTATGGAACGCACAGTATATCCCTATGGAACGCACAGTATATCCCTATGGAACGCACAGTATATCCCTATGGAACGCACAGTATATCCCTATGGAACGCACAGTATATCCCTATGGAACGCACAGTATATCCCTATGGAACGCACAGTATATCCCTATGGAACGCACAGTATATCCCTATGGAACGCACAGTATATCCCTATGGAACGTACAGTATATCCCTATGGAACGCACAGTATATCCCTATGGAACGCACAGTATATCCCTATGGAACGCACAGTATATCCCTATGGAACGCACAGTATATCCCTATGGAACACACAGTATATCCCTATGGAACACACAGTATATCCCTATGGAACACACAGTATATCCCTATGGAACACACAGTATATCCCTATGGAACACACAGTATATCCCAATGGAACGCACAGTGTATCCCTATGGAACACACAGTATATCCCTATGGAACATACAGTATATCCCTATGGAACGCACAGTATATCCCTATGGAACACACAGTATATCCCTATGGAACATACAGTATATCCCTATGGAACGCACAGTATATCCCTATGGAACGCACAGTATATCCCTATGGAACACACAGTATATCCCTATGGAACATACAGTATATCCCTATGGAACGCACAGTATATCCCTATGGAACACACAGTATATCCCTATGGAACACACAGTATATCCCTATGGAACATACAGTATATCCCTATGGAACACACAGTATATCCCTATGGAACACACAGTATATCCCTATGGAACACACAGTATATCCCTATGGAACATACAGTATATCCCTATGGAACGCACAGTATATCCCTATGGAACACACAGTATATCCCAATGGAACACACAGTATATCCCTATGGAACATACAGTATATCCCTATGGAACGCACAGTATATCCCAATGGAACACACAGTATATCCCTATGGAACACACAGTATATCCCTATGGAACACACAGTATATCCCTATGGAACATACAGTATATCCCTATGGAACACACAGTATATCCCTATGGAACACACAGTATATCCCTATGGAACACACAGTATATTCCTATGGAACACACAGTATATCCCTATGGAACACACAGTATATCCCTATGGAACACACAGTATATCCCTATGGAACACACAGTATATCCCTATGGAACACACAGTATATCCCTATGGAACACACAGTATATCCCTATGGAACACACAGTATATCCCTATGGAACACACAGTATATCCCTATGGAACACACAGTATATCCCAATGGAACACACAGTATATCCCTATGGAACATACAGTATATCCCTATGGAACACACAGTATATCCCTATGGAACACACAGTATATCCCTATGGAACACACAGTATATCCCTATGGAACACACAGTATATCCCTATGGAACACACAGTATATCCCTATGGAACACACAGTATATCCCTATGGAACACACAGTATATCCCTATGGAACACACAGTATATCCCTATGGAACACACAGTATATCCCAATGGAACACACAGTATATCCCAATGGAACGCACAGTGTATCCCTATGGAACACACAGTATATCCCAATGGAACGCACAGTATATCCCTATGGAACACACAGTATATCCCTATGGAACGCACAGTATATCCCTATGGAACACACAGTATATCCCTATGGAACACACAGTATATCCCAATGGAACGCACAGTATATCCCTATGGAACGCACAGTATATCCCTATGGAACGCACAGTATATCCCTATGGAACACACAGTATATCCCAATGGAACACACAGTATATCCATATGGAACACACAGTATATCCATATGGAACACACAGTATATCCCTATGGAACACACAGTGTATCCCAATGGAACGCACAATGTATCCCTATGTAACGCACAGTGTATCCCTATGGAACGCACAGTATATCCCTATGGAACGCACAGTATATCCCTATGGAACGCACAGTATATCCCTATGGAACGCACAGTATATCCCTATGGAACGCACAGTATATCCCTATGGAACACACAGTATATCCCTATGGAACACACAGTATATCCCTATGGAACACACAGTATATCCCTATGGAACCACAGTATATCCCTATGGAACACACAGTATATCCCTATGGAACACACAGTATATCCCAATGGAACACACAGTATATCCCTATGGAACACACAGTATATCCCTATGGAACACACAGTATATCCCTATGGAACACACAGTATATCCCTATGGAACACACAGTATATCCCTATGGAACACACAGTATATCCCTATGGAACACACAGTATATCCCTATGGAACACACAGTATATCCCTATGGAACACACAGTATATCCCTATGGAACACACAGTATATCCCTATGGAACACACAGTATATCCCTATGGAACACACAGTATATCCCTATGGAACGCACAGTATATCCCTATGGAACACACAGTATATCCCTCTGGAACGCACAGTATATCCCTATGGAACGCACAGTATATCCCTATGGAACACACAGTATATCCCTATGGAACGCACAGTATATCCCTATGGAACACACAGTATATCCCTATGGAACACACAGTATATCCCTATGGAACACACAGTATATCCCTATGGAACACACAGTATATCCCTATGGAACACACAGTATATCCCTATGGAACACACAGTATATCCCTATGGAACACACAGTATATCCCTATGGAACACACAGTATATCCCTATGGAACACACAGTATATCCCTATGGAACACACAGTATATCCCTATGGAACACACAGTATATCCCTATGGAACACACAGTATATCCCTATGGAACACACAGTATATCCCTATGGAACACACAGTATATCCCTATGGAACACACACTATATCCCTATGGAACACTATATCCCTAGGAACGCACAGTATATCCCTATGGAACACACAGTATATCCCTATGGAACACACAGTATATCCCTATGGAACGCACAGTATATCCCTATGGAACACACAGTATATCCCTATGGAACACACAGTATATCCCTATGGAACACACAGTATATTCCTATGGAACACACAGTATATCCCTATGGAACACACAGTATATCCCTATGGAACACACAGTATATCCCTATGGAACACACAGTATATCCCTATGGAACACACAGTATATCCCTATGGAATGGCCTACGCACAGAGGCTAAATGGAAATTCCATAATTTGGTGTTTTGTTGTTGGTGGTGGAAAACGCTGTCTCAGGCGCCGCTCCAGAATCTGCCAGAAGTGTTCAATTGGGTTGAGTTCTGGTAACTGAGACACACAGAGACACCTTTTAAACCTCCTATGCTCCTTTGAGAACCCTCTTTCAAATTCACTGAAATTCACAATTCACAATTCACAATTTGAGATTCAAATTCACAATTCTTCTAGCCATGGTAACCAAAATAATCATAAATAACTGCCCATTTTTATACATGACCCTAAGCATGATGGGATGTTAATTGTTTAATTAACTCAGGAAACACACCTGTGTGGAAGCACCGGCTTTCAATATACTTTGTATCCCTCATTTACTCAAGTGTTTCCTATATTTTGGTAGTTAGCTGTGTATAGGGAACATGCAGTGCATATACACTCAACATGACGGTAAAAGTAGCTCTGAGGTGATTAACTATGAGATGAAGCAGTGAGGAGAAAATCACCCACAATTAAACAAAATAAAAATGGACTCTACATTGGCCATTCTCTCTGTCACTCTCTCTCACACACACACACACACACACACACACACACAATCATGAACAAATGATGAACCCTTACTCCAGATTAAAAGCACATGTTTCCCACCACACAGCCACCAGTGTTAAGAATGCTTTAGAAACCAAAAGCAGTGTTCTAATGGGCCGGACGGCAGCAGCCTGGTTGTCAGACAGGCACATACTCACTGTTACATAACAGGCAGCCCACATCCCTGCTGCCTCTCTTAGTCAGAAGATTAAGAGTGTGGGGGGGGGTGATGGCTCTCTGAGAGGATTATTTCACACTTGCGGCGCACAAAACACACATGCGCACGGTTACACGCGCGTGCGTAGAGTCACTCAAACACACGTACACTCACACACACACACCTATCTGCCTTTCCTCAAACTGAGACTGATGACACATCTGACCCATATCTACCACCTAGAGAAACATAGTGGGTGTGTGTGTGTGCAGCCAAGCCTCTACTGTAGCTGCATGTATAATGGGATTACAATACAGGCTCTAACACTATTCCTCTGGTTGATATTCATTGATGCCATTGCCAAGTCCTACACCCCAAAACATTTGTTTAGTGGCATTTTCCACTGGCTAAATTATCATCTACTATTTTTGGGGGTTCAGCTATCATTCTGCCTGAAACCCCACTCAATGCGGGCTGCAAGTTAAGGGCAGTGATTGCAGTTGCACATACTGCCCCCCCCCTCCCCCCCGAAAATAACAATCTGAACATATTGACCTTTAAAGATGAAATGTGATTATGACTCAAAGTAAGTGTACAGCTAAGTCTCATAATTCAGTGCAGTGACCGGACACAGTAGGTCATGGATAAGAGCAAACTTGAAACAAATGTAACTTTAAGCCTTAAAGTATGTGTATTTTCCTATAATTTTCCTAAGGATAAGAGACCTGTCTCGATTGAACAAGCTTTGTCAAAACATCATTACTGAAGTCTCCCTCAGCTCGATGTTGACCTGTCTTCTATTGAAGCCAAATGATGCAATCAAACTGAAAGACAAGACACGCAGCAGCAGCATCTCTCTCCTCTCTGCATAGAGGAGTGATGTGCATCTAAGAAGTCATTCTAAATTCCAAGGCATTTGATTTCATAAGGCACAGTCCTACTCAACAGCTCATCAGTGGCCATTCAATCACATCTCTTACCGCCACTGCCTCCAGAATTTGCTTGATGACGTGGGCAGCATCTCTCTCGCTGTAATACCCTCTCTCCACAATCCTGAAAGAGCAGAAAGAGACAAACAGACAGGGAGTCCAAATGTTACACCGAGTTCAAATGCCCCACTTTGAGAGATTATTAAATTCTTAACTCTGTGAAAGTCAGAAAACATGAAGAGAGAATTGTAGCCAGTTGTTACTGTCAAACTTTGCTAAACCTATAAGGTGATAGGAGGATAAAGAGATGAAAGAGTTTTTTCATTTCTTTACAGTGCTATTATATCAAAATAAAACAGAACAGTAGAGAAAGGGTCTATGATATTGCGCAATAGTCATAATGAGTTCTACAGATTGGGTGGGGCCTGTGCTCCAACCAGTCTTCTAATCGTTTCCTTGGTAACAGTGCTGGTGAGGGCCATTACACATTTCATTTTCTAATCCTTTTATACTCTGCATCTTAATAAAGCCAGTGTCATACATGTCTGCTAATGACAAAGCAGAGAAATGGAACGGGGGGATCGCATGAGGCCACTGGTTCCACCTCTGGCCCCGCCGAATTGAAACCAATTTCAGCAAGGATTTGAGGATTAGACAGGGTCATAGGGGTGGTATATTTTGGGCGTAATCACCTGTCAAAGAGTTCCCCTCCGGTCACCAGCTCCAAGATGAGGGCGATGTCTGTCTCGGTCTCAAAAATCTCCTTCAGGCGGATCTGAGGAAGATGAGAGGAAGATGAGGAAGAAAAACACTAAATTTTGGAAAAACACAAGCCAACATATCAACAATAATAATGCAAACAGAAAGAAGAAGTCACCATTAATGTTAATTTCAATCATGCTCTTATAAATAGTTAATAAAACAATATACAATTAACAAAAATATAAACGCAACATATAAAGTGTTGGTCCGATGTTTGAGCTGAAATTTTAAAGATCCCAGAAATATTCCATACTCACAAAAAGCTTGTTTCTCTCAAATCCATCCACTTGACAGGTGTGGCATATCAAGAAGCTGATTAAACAGCATGATCATTACACAGGTGCACCTTGTGCTGGGGGCAATAAAAGGCCACTCTGAAATGTGTAGTTTTGTCACACAACACAATGCAACAGATGTCTCAAGTTTTGAGGGAGTGTGCAATTAGTATGCTGATTGCAGGAAGGTCCACCAGAGCCAGATTGCCAGCGAATTTCATGTTAATTTCTCTACCATAAGCCGCCTCCAATGTCGTTTTAGATCATTTGGCAGTACGTCCAATCGTGCTCATAACCGCAGACCACGTGTAACCACGCCAGCACAGGACCTCCTACATCTGGCTTCATTGCCTCCGAGATTGTCTGACCAGCCACCCGAACAGCTGATGAAACTGTGGGTTTGCACAACTGAAGAAATTCACCACCAACCATCTTAGGGGATCTCATCTGCGGGCTTGTCGTCTTCACCAGGGTCTTGACCTGAATGAAGTTCGGCGTTGTAATTGACTTCAGTGGGAAAATGCTCACCTTTAAAGCCACTGGCACACTGGAGAAGTGTGCTCTTCACAGATGAATCCCAGTTTCAACTAGACCTGGCAGATGGCAGACAGCATGTATGTGGGGAAGTGGTTTGCTGTTGTCAACGTTGTGAACAGAGTGCCCCATGTTGGCGGTGGGGTTATGGCATGGTCACGCATAAGCTACTGACAACAAACATAATTGCATTTTATCAATGGCAATTTGAATGCACAGAGATACCATGCAAAGTTCCTGAGGCCCATTGTCGTGCCATTCATCCACCGTCATCACCTCATGTTTCAGCATGATAATGCAGGGCCCATGTCGCAAGGATCTGTCCACAATTCCTGGAAGCTGAAATTGCCCAGTTCGTCCATGGTCTGCATACTCAGCAGTGTATATCAAAACATTCTAGTTACTAGTGTCCAACAACAAGTCACTACTATTGTTCATGTAAATCATGGTTAGGCTTAGAAAAGGGTTTTAAAACATTTTTTAGAGTGGTGTCTCGGATATAAAAAAATATATTTATAAAAATAACTCTTCTTTTTTTTCAACTGTAAAAGCTTACAATATTTGGGTGGGAAAGTCGCAGCAGAACTCCAATTTCAGTCCGCACTATTTTCTTGTCAATCTGAAATGGAATGAATGAGAATGAGACGAGTGCATTAATATGATATTATACATAGTCGAACTCAGCTGTTCAAAATGGCCGAAGGACTCACAGTCTTCTTCAGGACCTTTGCAGCATAGGGCTTCTGTGTCTGCTTCTCCTCAGTGCGAAACACCACTGACGTAGCCCCCCTGGGAAGAAGAACAATCAATCAACATAAACAACTATGATCATATGGTTGTCTCTCCATAGTGCAATGATTCAGCATTTTAGCTCTGCTCATGAACTGCTTATGAATCATTATTTCATTGTTTGTAAGTATTATGTCATTTGCTCATATCAACATAAGTAAATACATATATGTATAAATCATTTTATTATAAGCACTTTTACATAGATACATAGAGTAAATCAAGAACAACAGATTGTTACATGTAATTACTTAATTCAATGGTAAACAAACTATGTAATAATGTTTCTAAGCATTTCATAAGCTGACTTCCATCTAAAGCATTACAACGACATCTCCATGTAACATGTGGCCAATGTAGTGTCAATGGTGAGCCATTAGATGTCCATCCACATTCTTATGGCAAAGATGGATATAAAAGTCATTGTAGAGGGAAACATGAAAAAAAAGCTATTCAGAGCCATGACACCACTACATGAGTGAGCAGAGGGTAGCTCTAAGTATGAGCTCAAACCATGAGTAATCTGTTGATTTGTGACTGAGCTGTCTTGTGTTGTCTGTTGCTTTGAAATCTACTTGGAAATCTAGAGATAATTCCCTGGCCAAATGTACACTGAGTGTACAAAACATTAAGGACACCTGCTCTTTCCATGACATAGACTGACCAGATGAAGGGCGGTGAAAACTATGATCCTTTATATATGGCACGTGTCAAATCCACTTCATTCAGTTTAGATGAAGGGGAGGAGAAAGGTTAAAGAACCATTTTTAAGCCCTGAGACAATTGAGACATGGGTTGTGTGTGTGTCATTCAGAGGGTGAATAGGCAAGACAAAAGATTGAAGTGCCTTTGAACGGGGTATGGTAGTAGGTGCCAGGTGCACCGGTTTGTGTCAAGAACTGTAACGCTGGTGGGTAGCTCAACAGTTTCCTGTGTGTATGAAGAATGGTCCACCACCCAAAGGACATCCAGCCAACTTAACACAATTGTGGGAAGAATTGGAATCAACATGGCATTGTGGAACGCTTTCGACACCTTGTTGAATCCATGCCCATGTAACAGTATAACTTTAGACAGTCCCCTCACCCATACCCGGGCGTGAACCAGGGACCCTCTGCACACATCAACAACTGACACCCACGAAGTATCGTTACCCATTGCTCCACAAAAGCCACGGCCCTTGCAGAGCAAGGGGAACTACTACTTCAAGGTCTCAGAGCAAGTGACGTCACCGATTGAAACGCTATTTAGTGCGTACCACCGCTAGCTAAGCTAGTCGTTTCACATCCGTTACACTCACCCCCCTTTTGACCTTCTCCTTTTCCGCAGCAACCAGTGATCCGGGTCACGGCACCAATGTAACAGTATAACTTTAGACCGTCCCCTCGCCCATACCCGGGCGTGAACCAGGAACCCTCTGCACACATCAACAACAGTCACCCACGAAGCATCGTTACCCATCGCTCCACAAAAGCCGCGGCCCTTGCAGAGCAAGGAGAACAACTACTTCAAGGTCTCAGAGCAAGTGAGGTCACCGATTGAAACGCTATTTAGCGCACACCACCGCTGACTAGTTAGCCATTTCACATCCGTTACACCCAGACAAAATCTGTTCTGAGGACAAAATGGATGGGCTGGACATGCCGAGAGATGACTTCGGATTGGTCTTCCATGTAGCAGGCTTCTGTCTATAACATGAGCTGCTCTGTATGTGTAGGTAATCCTTTCTAATGCGTATTTTTGAAAGATCTCACAAAGAACTGCAACATTTTTGCTAATGCTCTCCACTTTCTGGAGGATGATCGTGCCATGCTGACTCTCTCTGACTCTGAAAATAAATCAGACGATGAGGAAATCTCTGATTTAGATTTTTAAAAACATTTTCACTGAACCAGACATTAAACAGCGATCAACAGTGTTCTTGTCACGAAAAAGTTGACCGATGTTTTGAAGTCAGTGGAATGCCCAGTGGAAGCAGAGAATGGGAGCTAAGGAGATGGAGAAAATTCTGGCATTTGATTGCAACTATGCGGAGAGAGTTGAAAACAGAACACACAGAAGGCAGTTGTATAAAACCACTGTCTCCGGATTACATCTTCAAACTAAGAGCAACCATGGCATCTGTGACAGAGAGGGAGAAGCGTTCATCCATGTATAGGGGTAAGAGAGTCTAGCTAGCTACATTTTCAGATATTATATATTTCTAATTTTGTCAGAAAGTGTTTTCATTTCAAGTTAAAGTGTCCTGTTAGCTAGCTAGCTAATGTTAGCTAGCTAGCTAGCTCACGAACTAATGTTATGTGTATGATCTGTATAATAATATTATTTGTATCTTAGAAAGCCATTTTGCATTGCTAGTTATAGCCTAATGTTAGTTATGATGGTGATGATGCTGGTGGTGTTTACAAATTGGTGTCAATAAAGGAACAGTTCAGTACTCTACCTTCCCAGTTCGGGACCCATGGTGTAGAACTCTTCCATGGAGACATTTCTGCGCGATCCATCCACCCAGTATTCCACGGGGCTGGCGCCCGAGCGTGAGGTGGGCATGTTGATGTTGGCCAATCACACAAATCACAGGATTCCTGAGGAGCGCAAAGCCCAAACGCACACACACTACTTTTCCTCTTTTTAAGATTAAAACGTAATGTTCAGATTAGCAAAACGAAGAGAAGGCATTATGTTTAATGAATTCCCCCGCGCCAAATAACGACAAGCCATGTAAAGCTAACCAGTCTTTGGTTAACAACTCTCACTGTTATGTTCAGCCAAAGATAATCCAAATGTTTACGTTG
Organism: Oncorhynchus masou masou; assembly: GCF_036934945.1. Classification (NCBI taxonomy): domain Eukaryota; kingdom Metazoa; phylum Chordata; class Actinopteri; order Salmoniformes; family Salmonidae; genus Oncorhynchus; species Oncorhynchus masou. Next base: position 88,437,772 of record NC_088242.1, on the reverse strand, counting down.
ACACAGAAATATATTGCCAGCGCCGATATCAAAACCCATGTAAGCTTCGCATTACAGCGCAAGCTTAGTCACTATGCAATATATCACGTAACAAAAATCATCCATTATTGTTCTATTATTTCAATGTACCGACACTATTTAATTCGCGCATTCATAACCATCCTTTACTCGAAGTTTACTGCACCATAACCACATTTGTCGCAGGTTCCATGGGGCCTCGCCGTGTGAATACCCGATCCATAAACATATAGCCTACGCTTTGATTTTTTTTGCAGCACAATCCCATCCACAACAGTGTACTCATGAAAACATTACTATATCATGCATCGAAGCACCTCAATAGTCCCGAGGTCTGTGACAAAGAACATTCCATGGTCCGATGTAGAATACTTTAATTAAGCTGCGTCAATAATAATGATCAGTCAATAGGTCTATGTGTATGTTGTTTAATAATTTTCGCAAATATAGATTTTGTCTCGCGGCTGATGCACGCTTCACTATTGGTCTCTATATGAACGCCCATCCAATGGTCTGCACTTATCTCGCTATACAGTGTGTTCCTCCTTTCATCCTTGGTTTGGGGTGGGGAGGTGGTGGCTGTGAGGCTGGTGTATTCGGTGTTGGGGGGTGGGACGATCATACAGTCATTGAGGGGAATATGCTCTACGCCCTCCACAGATTTCTTCCAATCCGTTGCATTCACAGAAACCACAATCTACGCTGCAATTGGAAGTCAAACAGTCAATCAAAGCCCCGGTCCACATATGGAATTGTATCGGGTATCCAACCAAAATGTCAATGAGGGGAATATCCCGATAATACGCCACTGATTTCAACGGTTGTCAACACTACTGACAATCTATTTTTGATAAAATGTGTGGAGGAACCCGGTGCCTAATCCTTAGATTCAATATATTTAGTAGAAAAATATAAAATGATTTATCAATTCGGATTGTGAAAAATCATGTCCCGTCCGGTGTGCTTCCATTCTGAGTTCAGCACCATGGAAAGCTTCCCGCATCAACTCGGTGGTTATAGTGCGTACTAGACTAGTGAACGATTAGCACGTGACTGCAAATGGTGCCACCTACTAACGTCAATTATCAAGAACACTTCAAGCAATACAACCATTAGAACTCTATCACTCAGCTTGTATGCTGTCCAGATAAGCCCCCCGCCAGCACACATCTTCAAAGCCCAGTGGCTTCCGGTTGTTTGCAGCATAAACAGGTGAACATATGCTGCCATTGTCATGTCTTGTTATGTCTGTTCCTGTCCTTTCTCTTCATTCTCTCTCTCTGCTGGTCTTTTTAGGTTACCTTCTCTGTCTCTCATTCTTCAGCTGTTCTACATCTCCTCTAACTAGCTCATTCACTCTTTCACACCTGTTCTCCCTTCCCCCTCTGATTAGGTCTCTATTTCTTTCTCTGTTCCTGCTACTTTCAATTCTTGTTTGTGTTTTTTGATGCCAGAAGCAAGCTGTCGCTTTTGCTTCCACCTTGTCCTGTCCTGTCGAGTCTGCCTGGCAGGAGCATCCTGCAAACTAACGTGTTCCGCTGACAACGTTGGAAGAGGATTTATGCCGTTCCTGTATTTTCATTAAAGAACTCTGTTTTCTGTTATAACCGCTTTTGGGTCTTCACTCAAGTTCATAACAGCCATATTGAGGCTCTTAATTTAGGCTATCTTACAAAATAATGTAGCAGTATTATGCAACACTTAAAATGAGTAACACATCCAAATCAAATCAAATTGTATTCGTCACATGCTTCCTAACCCTAACATTTTGAGATTACTGTAACAATAATACATGTATTCTTATGTAATCTTAGAAAGCCTGCATGTTCAGAGTCACAGGTCTGTGGAAATCTTCACAACTGCTATAATAATCTGCACACAATCTCAAAGGGCAATGATCCACTTGTACAATGTACTTTAATGTCATCTCAACTAACTGCAATCCAGGTTATTTTGGTTATGCTATTAGATCAAGCACAGTGATAGCACATTAAGTGGTTGCATAAATAAACAAAATATCTGACATTGTATTCCCATTTGAACTTTGGTGTGCTTTTAAATGGTTGAAAGCACAGTGATAACATATTTAGGTGACAACTAAACCAAAAATCAGACATGGATTGTCGATTGGAATTTGTTTGTGCTTTTATATTGTTAAACACATTGGGAATTCAACATACTTTTGGCAGTCTTTTTGAGGGGGTGAAAATAGGTTGGAATCTAATTGATAAACATATCTCTCAAGTATTACCCAATTCTCCACTTTGAAATTATGTGGTGTTCCCAGTGCTGTCATGTCTTATGTCTGTTCCTGTCCTTTCTCTTCACTCTGTCTCTCTCTGCTGGTCTTTTTAGGTTACCTTCTCTGTCTCTCATTCTTCAGCTGTTCTACATCTCCCCTAACTAGCTCATTCACTCTTTCCCACCTGTTCTCTCTTCCCCCTCTGATTAGGTCTCTATTTCTCTCTCTGTTCCTGCTACTTTCAGTGTCTGATTCTTGTTTGTGTTTTTGATGCCAGAAGCAAGCTGTCGTCTCGTTTGCTTCCACCTTGTCCTATCCTGTCGGAGTCTGCTTGGCAGGTGCATCCTGCACTATACTAACGTTCTTTTTGTTCCATTGACAACGTTGGAAGAGGATTTATGCCATTCCTGTTTTTCATTAAAGAACTCTGTTTTCTGTTAAAACCGCTTTTGGGTCTTCACTCAAGTACGTAACAAGTGCGTTGCCATTACTACTGGAAGTATTGTAATTAAAAAATAAAATGAGTAGCCTAGACAATGTTTCAGATTTGCAGACAGTCCAGCACATTTAGGTTGGGGGAAAAGTCAATGCAAAACATTGTTGAATTGAAACGTTCTGCTGACAGGTCCACAACCATTTGACATTCTTATTTCTTTCACAGACTGTCACAGTCCTTTGCCAAATAAATAATAAGTCACACGATTAAAAATATTTTCAAGAAAAGCAAAAGAATTAAGCATTCTGCCAACACTTCAAAAAAAAGTTTATCAAATTTGCCATTGCTCTTTCTTCTAGAAACTGCCATGGACAAATTCCAATAGTTCCAAATTATAGTGCAAATAAAGGACCGTATTGTCACCATAAAAGGTGAATGGGGGCGTTTTCCAAGCAGAGTTATAATACTCGTTCATACATGCACAGTTTCACGACAGGTCTGATTTTACAACTGGAAACATACGTATAGAAAACCCTTACAGTTGCTACTGAACACTTTCTCTCAGCCATCTCTAAGTCTCAAACTCCAAGACACATTTTCAGCTTGAAGAGAGTAGAGGTACTGGGGAATTTTCATTGTTCTCAGGATTTGGCCCAAACATAGACATCCACGATTGGTTCAGATTTGGTCCAGATTAGAGTACAGAATCATGTACTGTACTGTCCTGAACTCTCCTCTACTGTGCTGTGCTGTACTGTATTCTGCTGTGCTCTAATGTTCTGTACTGTGATGTCCAAACTTGTGAAACATAGACGTTTATGATTGGTTCAGATTTGGTCCAGATTAGAGTACAGAATCATGCAGTGTACTGTACTGTACTGAACTGAATTTAACTCTACTCTACTGAACTCTACTGTGCTGTGCTGTATTCTGCTATGCTCTAATGTTCTGTACTGTGATGTCCAAACTTGTGAAACATAGATGTTTATGATTGGTTCAGATTTGGTCCTGTGTGGACCAACCAAATTTGGTTGTGTTTGGGGGCGGATCTCATTAGAATAAGGGTATTTCCATGTAAAGCCCCATGAGCACAAACATGTGAAGTTCATAGGAGCACATCACATTTGATTTCAAATGAAAGCTGAGTCAACATTTTGTTGTTGAAATTAAGGCATGTATGTATAAATTATTCAACCATTTCTGGTCAAACAGGTCTTAGAAGGGGGTCTTAGAACACACAGAATGGGACCAAGTGCAATGTTGAGTTCCACATTTTTAGTTCAAAGAGAAACTTAAACAAAACAAAATATATCAATAAACGAACAACTAAACGTGACTACGTGGTGCACAAACACAAAACAATATCCCACAAACACAGGTGGGAAAAATAGTTACTTAAATATGATCCCCAATTAGAGACAACGATTACCAGCTGCCTCTAATGGGAATCATAACAACACCAACATAGAAAATATAAACTAGAACACAACATAGATAAACTAGGATACCCCCTACTACACCATAGAGAAACAAGGGCTCTCTATGGTCAGGGCGTGACACATCTAACAGAAACATTATTTAAAAGTATTAAAAATACATCAAAACACAATAGTATTGAAGTAAAGATCACTGCCAACTAATATCATAATTTATATTTAGTTTTGCAGAAATTATTTGACTACTTTAATGTGTTCAACTGTCCTATACGTGTGAAACAACAACGTCTATGATTTGTTCAGATTTGGTCCTGTGTGGACTGACCACATTTGGTCGTGTTTGAGGACGGAGTTCATTATAATAATACCCAAACATGCAAAAGAGGATATTGCATATTTCTACCTTTGTGTACCTATTCAGGATACATCAGCATGTAGAGAATGACATTCATATCCACAATGACCATTTCTGTGTGGTGCAGATCAGCGACCCATGAGGTCCTTCCGTTACCACAGTTTTGTTACCTGGTGTAAATCCACTTCACTTACTGTACTTCAGTAACCAAAAGAGATTTGTCAAACTCACTGTGTCATGACAAAGCTGACATCCCATTATTTCTGCAGATATATTAAGAGTTCTTTTTAAATTGGTCACGTAAAAAACAGACACATTTGACAGAAATTATTTTTATTAAAGTTAGGATCTGCACAGTTCTGCACTGTTCTTCCAGTAAATGTGTTTTTGTAACATTTTCAGTGTAAATTGTTAAGAGTAGTCCTTGTGCATAGAGTATGGGGAGTCAAGAGAAAATGTTAAAATTAGCCACGCACGCACGCACGCACGCACACACACACACACACACACACAGAGCAGATGCCCTCCTCTGTCCTCCACTTCTTTGTAGCTGAGGTCCATCTCTCTCAGGGAGGAGTTTGGTGGCTGCAGAGCTGAGACCAGAGTCTCAGGGAGAAGTCTCACTGGATCCATATGTGAGTTCACAGTCATCTAGTCTAGAGAGATTATCAAAACCAAAATAATTATTTAAAAATAGTCATTATTCAAAATAAGGATATGCATCAAAACAATAACATCTTACAATGCTCTCTTGCAGGTTTTCAGGACAGGAAACATCCAAAAATCTATCTACCAAGAGAGTCCTCATCTATATTATTCGTAGCCGTCAAACCACCAAAGACCAATGCTGGCACTAAGACCGCACCCTCCATTTGGAAAATCTGACCATGATTCTATCCTCCTGATTCCTGCTTACAAGCAAAAACTAAAGCAGGAAGTTCCAGTGACTCACTCGATACGGAAGTGGTCAGATGATGAGGATGCTATGCTACAGGACTGTTTTGCAAGCACAGACTGGAATATGTTCTGGGATTCATCCAATGGCATTGAGGAGTATACCACCTTAGTCATTGGCTTCATCAATAAGTGCATCGACGACGTTGTCCCCACAGTGACCGTGCGTACATATCCCAACCAAAAGCCATGGATTACAGGCAACATCCGCATTAAGCTAAAGGTTAGAGCTGCCACTTTCAAGGAGCGGGACACTAATCCAGATGCTTATAAGAAATCCCGCTACGTCCTCAGACAAACCATCAAACAGGCAAAGCTTCAATACAGGATTAACCTCTCTAGGGGTGTGGGATGCTACCGTTCCACCTGGCCAACATCCAGTGAAATTGCAGAGCGCCAAATTCAAAAACAGAAATACTCATTATAAAAATTCATAAATTTACAAGTGTTATACATCGGTTTAAAGATGAACTTCTTGTTAATCCAATCACGGTGTCAGATTTAAAAGGATTTATGGCAAAAGCATGACATGCAATTAACTGAGAAGAGCGCCCAGCAGACAAATCATTACAAACAGTAACCAGCCAAGTAGAGGAGTTACACAAGTCAGAAATAGTAATAAACTTACATATGATGATCTTCATATGGTTGCACTCACAAGACTCCCATTTACTCAATAAATGTTCATTTTGTTCGATTAAGTCCCTCTTTAAATCCAGAAACCTCTGTTTTGATCGTGCGTTTTGTTCAGTAATCCACAGGCTCAAAGGCAGTCACAACAGACAGATGCAAAATACAAAAAGTATCAGTAACGTTTGTAGAAACATGTCAAATTATGTTTACAATCAATCCTCGGGTTGTTTTCAGTCATAATAATCAATATCATTTCAACCGGACAAAAGCTTCGTCAATATAAAAGGAAAACAAGAAAGGCGTGCTCTCGGTCGCAGTCATGAAAAACCTCTGGGACATTGAATGGTCCACTCATTCAGACTGCTCTTACTCCTCATTTTTCAGAATACAAGCCTGGAAAATGTTCTTAAGACTGTTGACATCTAGTGGAAGCCATAGGAAGTGCAATTTGAGTCCTAAGTCAATGGATACTGTAATGGCATTCAATAGAAAACTACAAAAATAAAAAAATCCCACTTCCTGGATGTATTTTTCTCAGGTTTTCACCTGCCATATCAGTTCTGTTATACTCACAGACATTATTTTAAAGTTTTGGAAACTTTAGAGTGTTTTCTATCCAACCAATTATATGCATATCCTAGCTTCTGTGCCTGAGTAGCAGGCAGTTTACTTTGGGCACACTTTTCATCCGGAGGTGAAAATAGTGCCCCCAACCCTAGTGAGGTCAAGATTGAATCCTACTACACCAGCTCTGATGCATGTCGGATGTGGCAGGGCTTGAAACCTATTACGCACTACAAAAGAAAACCCAGCCGTGAGCTGCCTAGACATGAGCCTACGAGACCAGCTTTATGCTTGCTTCCAGGCAAGCAACACTGAAGCATGCATGAGAGCACCAGCTGTTCCAGACGACTGTGTGATAACGCTCTCGGTAACCAATGTGAGCAACACCTTTAAACAGGTCAACATTAAAAAGCCGCGAGGGTCAGATGGATTACCAGCATGTGTACTCAAAGCATGCGAGGACCAACTGGCAAGTGTCTTCCCTGACATTTTCAACCTCTCCTTGACCGAGTCTGTAATACCTGAATGTTTCAAGCAGACCACCATAGTCCCTGTGCCCAAGGAAGCGAAGGTAACCTGCCTAAATGATTACCGCCCCGTAGCACTAACGTCGATAGCCATGAAGTGCTTTGAAAGGCTGGTCATGGCACACATCAACAGCATCCTCCCAGATATCCTAGACCCACTCCAATTCGCATAAGCTTATCCACAGATGACGCAATCTCAATCGCACTCCACACAGCCTTTTCCCACCTGGACAAAGGACCTATGTGAGAATGCTGTTCATTGACTACAGCTCAGTGTTCAACACCATAGTGCCCACAAAGCTCATCACTAAGCTAAGGACCCTGGGACTAAACACATCTTTCTACAACTGGATCCTGGACTTCCTGATGGACCACCCCATGTGGTAAGGGTAGTCAACAATACGTCTGCCACTCTGATCCTCTTGTGTATTCCCTGTTCACCCATTACTGCGTGGCCAAACACGACTCCAACACCATCATTAAGTTTGCTGACGACACAACAGTGGTAGGCCTGATCACAGACAATGATGAGACAGCCTATAGGGAGGAGGTCAGAGACATGGCAGTGTGGTTCCAGAACAACAACCTCTGTTATGTACTTGAGTGAAGACCCAAAAGCGGTTTTAACAGAAAACAGAGTTCTTTAATGAAAAACAGGAATGGCATAAATCCTCTTCCAACGTTGACAATGGAACAAAAAGAACGTAGTATAGTGCAGGATGCACCTGCCAGGCAGACTCCGACAGGATAGGACAAGGTGGAAGCAAACGAGACGACAGCTTGCTTCTGGCATCAAAAACACAAACAAGAATCAGACACTGAAAGTAGCAGGAACAGAGAGAAAATAGAGACCTAATCAGAGGGGAAGAGAGAACAGGTGTGAAAGAGTGAATGAGCTAGTTAGGAGAGATGTAGAACAGCTGAAGAATGAGAGACAGAAAGGTAACCTAAAAAGACCAGCAGAGAGAGACAGAGTGAAGAGAAAGGACAGGAACAGACATAACAAGACATGACAGTACCCCCCACTCACCGAGCGCCTCCTGGCGCACTCGAGAGGAAACCTGGCGGCAACGGAGGAAATCATCGATCAGCGAACGGTCCAGCACGTCCCGAGAGGGAACCCAACTCCTCTCCTCAGGACCGTACCCCTCCCAATCCACTAGGTACTGATGACCACGGCCCCGAGGGCGCATGTCCAAAATCTTACGAACCCTGTAGATGGGTGCGCCCTCGACAAGGATGGGGGGGAGGGGACGGCGGGGCGCGAAGAACGGGCTTAACACAGGAGACATGGAAGACCGGGTGAATCGCGACAAGATAGCGCGGGAGAAGAAGTCGCACTGGGACAGGATTAATGACCTGGGAAATGCAGAACGGACCAATGAACCGCGGGGCAACTTGCGAGAAGCTGTCTTAAGGGGAAGGTTCTGAGTGGAGAGCCATACTCTCTGACCGCAACAATATCTAGGACTCTTGGTCCTACGCTTATAAGCGGCCCTCACAGTCTGCGCCCTAACGGCAAAGTGCCATGACCCCCTTCCAGGTGCGCTCGCAACGCTGGACAAAAGCCTGAGCGGAGGGGACGCAGGACTCGGCGAGCTGAGATGAGAACAGCGGAGGCTGGTACCCGAGGCTACTCTGAAAAGGAGATAGACCGGTAGCAGACGAGGAAGCGAGTTGTGGGCGTACTCTGCCCAGGGGAGCTGTTCTGACCAAGACGCAGGGTTACGAAAAGAAAGACTGCGTAAAATGCGACCAACAGTCTGATTGGCCCGTTCGGCTTGACCGTTAGACTGGGGATGAAAGCCGGACGAGAGACTGACGGAAGCCCCAATCAAACGGCAAAACTCCCTCCAAAATTGAGACGTGAACTGCGGGCCTCTGTCGGAAACGACGTCAGACGGAAGGCCATGAATTCGGAAAACATTCTCGATAATGATCTGAGCCGTCTCCTTAGCAGAAGGGAGCTTAGCGAGAGGAATGAAATGAGCCGCCTTAGAGAATCTATCGACAACCGTAAGAATAACTGTCTTCCCCGCTGATGAAGGCAGTCCGGTGATGAAATCTAAAGCGATGTGAGACCACGGTCGAGAGGGAATGGGAAGCGGTCTGAGACGGCCGGCAGGAGGAGAGTTCCCAGATTTAGTCTGCGCGCAGACCGAACAAGCGCGACAAATCGACGCACGACCACCAGAAACGCTGGCGAATGGACAGTACCCCGAACGCCGGGTGGCGGCTAACTTGGCAGAGTGGGCCCACTGAAGAACGGCCGGACGAGTCAGAACAGAAGGTTCCTAGGACAAGCTCGCGGCGACGGAGTGTGATGATGCTTGCTTTACCTGCCTCTCAATTCCCCAGACAGTCAACCCGACAACACGCCCTTCAGGAGAATCCCTCGGGGTCGGTGGAGACCTCAGAAGAACTGAAGAGACGAGATAAAGCATCAGGCTTGGTGTTTTTGAGCCCGGACGATAAGAAATAACAAACTCTTTAAATCGAAAAACAGAAACGAGCCTGACGCGCATTAAGTCGTTTGGCTGAACGGATGTACTCAAGGTTCCTATGGTCAGTCCAATCGACAAAAGGCTCAACCACTGTCGCCATTCGCCTAGGGCTAACGGATGGCGAGATTCGCAAAATACCAACATCATAGTTACGTCTGACGTAAGCGATGAGAGAAACAAGGATGGACCTTGCCGTCAGAATTGATGGCTCCCACGCCCACCTCTGACGCGTCAACCTCAACAACAAACTGACTAGAGATGTCAGGTGTAACAAGAATAGGTGCGGATGTAAAACATTCTTAAGAAGATCAAAAGCTCCCTGGGCGGAAACGGACCACTTAAAGCACGTCTTAACAGAAGTAAGGGCTGTGAGGGGAGCTGCCACCTGACCGTTACGGATGAAACGACGATAGAAATTAGCGAAACCCAGAAAGCGCTGCAGCTCGACACTTAGGAACGGGCCAATCAATGACAGCCTGGACCTTAGCGGGATCCATCTTAATGCCCTCAGCGGAAATAACGGAACCGAGAAAAGGGACAGAGGCGGCATGAAAATGCACTTCTCAGCCTTCACATAAAGACAGTTCTCCAAAAAGGCGCTGGAGGACGCGTAGCACGTGCTGAACATGAATCGAGAGAGACGGTGAAAAAATCAGGATATCGTCCATGTAAACGAAAACAAAAATGTTCAGCATGTCTCTCAGGACGTCGTTAACTAGTGCCTGAAAGACAGCTGGAGCGTTAACGAGGCCGAAAGGAAGAACCCGGTATTCAAAGTGCCCTAACGGAGTGTTAAACGCCGTCTTCCACTCGTCCCCCTCCCTGATGCGCACGAGATGGTAGGCGTTACGAAGGTCCAATTTGGTGAAAAACTTGGCTCCCTGCAGGATCTCGAAGGCTGAAGACATAAGAGGAAGCGGATAACGATTCTTAACTGTTATGTCATTCAGCCCTCGATAATCCACGCATGGGCGCAGGAACCCGTCCTTCTTCTGAACAAAAAAAAACCCCGCTCCGAGAGGAGGAGGAGACTATGGTACCGGCGTCGGCGAAACCGACAAATAATCCTCGAGAGCCTTACGTTCGGGAGCCGACAGAAGTATAATCTACCCCGGGGGAGTAGTTCCCGGAAGGAGATCAATACTACAGTCATACGACCGGTGTGGAGGGAGAGAAGTGGCCTTGGAACGACTGAACACCGTGCGCAGATCGTGATACTCCTCCGGCACCCCTGTCAAATCGCCAGGCTCCTCCTGTGAAGAAGAGACAGAGGAAACAGGAGGGATAGCAGACATTAAACAGGTCACATGACAAGAAACATTCCAGGATAGGATAGTATTACTAGACCAATTAATAGAAGGGTTATGGCGCACTAGCCAGGGATGACCCAAAACAACAGGTGTAAAAGGTGAACGAAAAATTAAAAAAGAAATGGTTTCGCTATGATTACCAGAGACAGTGAGGTTAAAGGCAGCGTCTCACGCTGAATCTTGGGGAGAGAACTACCATCTAAAGCGAACAAGCCGTGGGCTCCCCTAACTGTCTGAGAGGAATGTCATGTTCCCGAGCCCAGGTCTCGTCCATAAAACAGCCCTCCGCCCCAGAGTCTATCAAGGCACTGCAGGAAGCAGATGAACCGGGCCAGCGGAGATGGACCGGAAAGGTAGTCGTGATCCAGAAGGAGAGGCCTGAGTAGTGCGCTCACCAGTAGCCCTCCTCTTACTGATGAGCTCTGGCTTTTACTGGACATGAGGTGACAAAATGACCAGCGGAGCCGCAGTAGAGACAGAGGCGATTGGTGATTCTCCGTTCCCTCTCCTTGGCCAAGATGCGGATACCCCCAGCTGCATAGGCTCAGCATCCGAGCCGGCGGAGGAGGGTGGCAGTGATGCGGCAGGTGGCAGTGATGTGGAGAGGGGAGCAGGAGAACGCGAGCTCCTTTCCACGAGCTCGGCGACGAAGATCAAACCGTCGCTCTATGTGAATAGCGAGAGCTATTAAGGAGTCCAGACTGGAAGGAACCTCCCGGGAGAGGATCTCGTCCTTAACCTCGACGAGGAGACCCTCCAGAAAACAGCGAGCAAAGCCGGCTCGTTCCAGTCACTGAGGCAGCGAGAGTGCGAAACTCAATAGAATAATCCGTTATGGATCGATTCCCCTGACATAGGGAAGACAGGGCCCTGGAAGCCTCCTCCCCAAAAACAGAACGGTCAAAAACCCGTATCATCTCCTCCTTAAAGTCCTGATACTGGTTAATACACTCAGCCCTCGCCTCCCAGACTGCCGTGCCCCACTCACGCGCCCGTCCGGTACAGAGAAATTACGTAGGCGATGCGGGCTGCGCTCCTGGAGTAAGTGTTGGGCTGGAGAGAGAACACCACATCACACTGAGTGAGGAATGGCGGCACTCAGTGGGCTCCCCAGAGTAACACGGCGGGTTGTTGATCCTGGGCTCCGGAGACTCGGAAACCCTGGAAGTGGGCGGTGGATCGAGGTGGAGTTGGTGAACCTGTCTTGTGAAGACTTGGACCCAGGGTCTCACTGTCGAAGCAGACAATTCCTCCTCGTGTCTGCCTACTGGCTCCCTGGATCTCGACCGGAGTGAAAAGGGTCCGGACCGCTGGGTCCATTCTTGGTCTGATTCTTCTGTTATGTACTTGAGTGAAGACCCAAAAGCGGTTTTAACAGAAAACAGAGTTCTTTAATGAAAAACAGGAATGGCATAAATCCTCTTCCAACGTTACAATGGAACAAAAGAACGTAGTATAGTGCAGGATGCACCTGCCAGGCAGACTCCGACAGGATAGGACAAGGTGGAAGCAAACGAGACGACAGCTTGCTTCTGGCATCAAAAACACAAACAAGAATCAGACACTGAAAGTAGCAGGAACAGAGAGAGAAATAGAGACCTAATCAGAGGGGAAGAGAGAACAGGTGTGAAAGAGTGAATGAGCTAGTTAGGGGAGATGTAGAACAGCTGAAGAATGAGAGACAGAGAAGGTAACCTAAAAAGACCAGCAGAGAGAGACAGAGTGAAGAGAAAGGACAGGAACAGACATAACAAGACATGACAACCTCTTCCTCAATGTGAGCAAGACAAAGGAGCTGATTGTGGACCACAGAAAAATGTGGGCCGAACAGGCCCCCATTAACATCGCGGGGCTGTGGTGGAGCGGGTCGAGAGTTTCAAGTTCCTTGGTGTCCACATCACCAACGAACTATAATGGTCCAAAAACACCAAGACAATCATGAAGAGGGCACGAAAAACATTTTCCACCTCAGGAGAGTGAAAAGATTTGTCATGGGTCCCATATCCTCAAAACGTTCTACAGCTGCACCATCGAGAACATCCTGACCGGCTGCATCACCGCCTGGTATGTCAACTGTTCAGCATCTGACCGTAAGGCGCTACAGATGGTAGTGCATATGGCACAGTACATCACTGTGGCCACACTAGGCGGTGTCAGAGGAAAGCCCATAAAATTGTCAAAGACTCCAGTTACGCAAGTCATAGACTGTTCTCTCTGCTACTGCATGGAAAGCGGTAAGAGAGCGCCAAGTCTAGGACCAACATGCTCCTTAACAAGCTCTACCTCGAAGCCATAAGCCTGCTGAACAATTAATAAAATGGCCACCCAGACTATGTACATTAACACCCTCAGGTTAGCCAGCTGTTGGAAAGACAGCTTTGCTAGTTTAAGGATCATTTCTTTGTCTGACTGAGACAGCTCCTTTGGTTTTGTCTTTGTGGCTTTGTTGTACTTGTTGTTCTTCATACTGGTTAAGATGAGCAAGTAGTGTGAGTACATCTGGGTCAGCGTTTTGAGGATTTCACCTCTCTCTGCTTCTTTCAGCATAACCTCAAGGACTGTGGCTGATATCCAACAAAAGCCTGGTATGTCGCACATCATGCATAGGCTTCTTGATGTCTTTATGTGTGTGATTATTTCAGTGGCTAGATTCTTCCTGAAGTACTCCTCCTTCTGTGGGTCATTGAACCCTCGTACCTCTGTCACCTGGTCAAAACACTTAGAAGACATCTGCTTGGCTGCTGCAGGTCTGGAGGTAATCCAGAGGAGAGCTTGGTGAAGCAAACTCCCCTTAATGAGGTTTGTCAGCAGCACATCCACTGAAGTTGGCACTGTGATGTCAGGCAGGTCCTTGTTGTCCTGGAAATCTAGAGGAAGTCGATACTCATCCAGACCATCAAAAATGATTTATTTTGACTCAATTCTTTCAATCTCTTTCAGCTCTGGGAAGTAGAAAGACAGAAGTTGCATCAGATGATATTTTCCCGTTTCCAGGTTAAGATCACAGAAAAGAAGAGGAAACGTGAAATGAACATCCTGATTGGCTTTCCCTCTGCTCAGTCAAGGATTAACTTCTGCACAGAGACTGTTTTTCAAATGACAGCAATTCCTTTTGTAAACACATTTCTGATATGTTTCTGTTGTGCAGGGAAAGGCTTGAAGATGTCATTGCATTTGATTGGTAACTCTTGTGTTGTGAGCATCTTGGATGCCATCTCTATCAGTCTCACCTCATGTTCATTATCAACCCCTCCACTTTCTGTAATGTAGAGCTCTGTGTAGATGTCCTTTCATAGAGAGTTTGGCTTCCAATGTTTGTTTGTATTTCTTTCCCAGTTTAGCTTTAATTTCTTGCTGGGCTTTCAGAAGAGTTGGGCTTACAGCTTGGATAACAATGAGTATTATAAAACTATAAAATTGACTTTTTACATTTGAAAGTTAGTGAGAGAGAGAGAGAGAGAGAGAGACGAAAGTATTTCCCATGACTGTGCCTTAAATCCAAATGTTTTCCTGGCCCACCACTCCACCCTGGACTTGAACAGCCTCTATGACCATGTCCACATATACAAGGCAGCAGTGCCCATCTTCGCCCGGACTCTAAAGGACATCGCTCTCATACGTATCCCCAACACTTCACACAGGAGCAACAGATCAATAGACACCCCGCCCAGACCAGCGAGACACTCTCCCAGACCTGCGGGACCCCCCTGGACCTACACATAGAGGACCCACACCAAGAGGACTTACATCCAGACCACAGCACCCCCAGCCACATCCACACCCCCAACCCAACCAATCAACACCCCCCTAAGTCAACCATGCCCACACCCCATTTAGGCCCCCTCAGATCAGACCTATGCCCCTCCTGCCCATCCCATGCACCCCACCCCCGCAAAAAGGGCCTCAACATGGAAGTCACACATACGCCCAGGCAGTGAGCAGGCAAACAGGCCCAACCGCCACTCTTACACTAGTCCAAGCCAATGGCATGTACCAGATGCTCAGCAGGCTCTGCTCACACTTACTGGCCTGAGACCAAACCACACGACCAACAACATTGAACACTTTATGGAACACAAAGCATTCACTATATCATCCTGGAATATCCAAGGCCTGAGGTCATCTGCCTTTGGCCTAAAGAGCAGAAACCCGGACTTCACCAAAGAAATCGGTAATACAGACATTGTCATCCTGCAAGAAACCTGGTATAGAGGAGACAGACCCACTGGTTACCCTCTAGGTTACAGAGAGCTGGTAGTCCTATCCACCAAACTACCAGGTGTGAAATAGGGAAGGGACTCAGGGGGTATGCTAATTTGGTATAGAGCAAACCTAACTCACTACATTAAATTAATCAAAACAGGAACATTTTACATTTGGCTAGAAATTCAAAAGGAAATGATCTTAACAGAGAAAAATGTCCTCCTGTGTGCTACCAATATCCCCCCACTAAAATCCCCATACTTTAATGAAGTCAGCTTCTCCATCCTGGAGGGGGAAATCAATATTTCCAGGCCCAGGGACATGTACTAGTCTGTGGTGACCTAAATGCCAGAACCGGACAAGAACCTGACACCCTCAGCACACAGAGGGACAAACACCTGCCTGCAGGTGACAGCATTTCCTCCCCCATATGCCCCCCTAGGCACAACTATGACAACATAACCAACCAAAACAGGTCACAACTCCTGCAGCTCTGTCGCATGCTGGGTATGTACATAGTCAATGGTAGGCTTCGAGGGGACTCCTATGGTAGGTACACCTATAGCTCATCTCTTGGCAGTAGTACTGTAGACTACTTTATCACTGACCTCAACCCAGAGTCTCTCAGAGCGTTCACAGTCAGCCCACTGACACCCCTATCAGACCACAGCAAAATCACAGTCTCCTTGAACAGAGCAATACACAATCATGAGGTATCAAAGCCAAAGGAACTGAGTAACATTAAGAAATGCTATAGATGGAAGGAATGCCATTTGGAATCCTACCAAAAAAACAATTAGGCAACAACAAATTCAATCCCTTTTAGACAATTTCCTGGGTAAAATGTTCCACTGTAATAGTGAAGGTATAAACTTGGCAGTAGAAAATCTTAACAGTATATTTGACCTCTCAGCTTCCCTATCAAATCTAAAAATCTCAAATAGAAAACCGAAGAAAATGAATTAACAATGATAAATGGTTTGATGATGAATGCAAAAATCTAAGAAAGAAATTGAGAAACCTGTCCAACCAAAGACATAGAGACCCGGAAAACCTGAGTCTACGCCTTCACTATGGTGAATCTCTAAAACAATACAGAAATACACTATGGAAAAAGAAGGAACAGCACGTCAGTAATCAGCTCAATGTAATTGAAGAATACATAGACTCTAACCACTTCTGGGAAAATTGGAAAGCACTAAACAAACACGAAGAATGATCTATCCAAAAGGGAGATGTATGGGTAAACCACTTCTCCAATCTTTTTGGCTCTATAACAAAGAATAAAGAGCAAAAACATATACAGGATCAAATACAAATCTTAGAATCAACTATTAAAGACTACCAGAACCCACTGGATTCTCCAATTACCTTGAATGAACTACAGGACAAAATAAAAACCCTCCAACCCAAAAAGGCATGTGGTGATGATGGTATCCTCAATGAAATGATCAAATATACAGACAACAATTTCCAATTGGCTATACTAAAACTCTTTTAACATCATTGTTAGCTCTGGCATCTTCCCCAATATTTGGAACCAAGGACTGATCACCTCAATCCACAAAAGTGGAGACAAATTTGTCCCCAATAACTACCGTGGGATATGCGTCAAAAGCAACCTTGGGAAAATCCTCTGCATTATCATTAACAGCAGACTCGTACATTTCCTCAATAAAAACAATGTACTGAGCAAATGGCAAATTGGCTTTTTACCAAATTACCGTACAACAGACCATGTATTCACCCTGCACACCCTAATTGACAACCAAACAAACCAAAACAAAGGCAAAGTCTTCTCATGCTTTGTTGATTTCAAAAAACCCTTCGACTCAATTTGGCATGAGGGTCTGCTTTACAAATTGATGGAAAGTAAAACACATGACATTATAAAATGACATTATAAAATCCATGTACACAAACAACAAGTGTGCGTTAAAATTGGCAAACAACACACACATTTCTTCACACAGGGCCGTGGGGTGAGACAGAGATGCAGCTTAAGCCCCACCCTCTTCAACATATATATCAACGAATTGGCGCGGGCACTAGAAAAGTCTGCAGCACCAGGCCTCACCCTACTAGAATCTGAAGTCAAATATCTACTGTTTGCTGATGATCTGGTGCTTCTGTCACCAACCAAGGAGGGCCTACAGCAGCACCTAGATATTCTGCACAGATTCTGCTCCAAAAAAGGTCCAGTCGCCAGGACCAAGAAGGGCATTCTATGCCATCAAAAGGAACATAAAATGCAACATACCAATTAGGATCTGGCTAAAAATACTTGAATCAGTCATAGAGCCCATTGCCCTTTATGGTTGTGAGATCTGGGGTCCACTCACCAACCAAGACTTCACAAAATGGGACAAACACCAAATTGAGACTCTGCATGCAGAATTCTGGAAAAATATCCTCCGTGTACAACGTAGAACACCAAATAATGCATGCAGAGCAGAATTAGGCCGATACCCACTAGTTATCAAAATCCAGAAAAGAGCCGTTAAATTCTACAACCACCTAACAAAGCCATCACCTACAGAGAGATGAACCTGGAGAAGAGTCCCCTAAGCAAGCTGGTCCTGGGGCTCTGTTCAAAAACACAAACACACCCCACAGAGCCCCAGGACAGCAACACAATTAGACCCAAGCAAATCATGAGAAAACAAAAAGATAATTACTTGACACATTGGAAAGAATTAACAAAAAAACTGAGTAAACTAGAATGCTATTTGGCCCTAAACAGAGAATACACAGTGGCAGAATACCTGACCACTGTGACTGACCCAAACCTAAGGAAAGCTTTGACTATGCACAGACTCGTGAGCATAGCCTTGCTATTGAGAAAGGCCGCCGTAGGCAGACATGGCTCTCAAGAGAAGACAGGCTATGTGCACACTGCCCACAAAATGAGGTGGAAACTGAGCTGCACTTCCTAACCTCCTGCACAATGTATGACCATATTAGAGATACATATTTCCTTCAGATTACACAGGTCCACAAAGAATTCCAAAACAAACCCAATTTTGATAAACTCCCATATCTACTGGGTGAAATTCCACAGTGTGCCATCACAGCAGCAAGATTTGTAACCTGTTGCCACAAGAAAAGGGCAACCAGTGAAGAACAAACACCATTGTAAATACAATCCTTATTTATGCTTTTTTATTTTCCCTTGTGTACTTCAACCATTTGTACATTGTTAAAACACTGTATATATACATAATATTTGTAATGTCATTGTTTTGAAACTTCTGTATGTGTAATGTTTACTGTTCATTGTTATTGTTTATTTCACTTTTGTATATTATCTACCTCACGTTGGCAATGTTAACACGTTTCCCATGCCAATAAAGCCCCTTGAATTGAATTGAGAGACAGACAGACAGAAAGACAGACAGAGGTTGACATCTCTTTGGTCTTGGCCATAGTGGAGTTTGGAGTGTGCCTGTTTGAGGTTGTGGACAGGTGTCTTTTATACTGATAACAAGTTCAAACAGGTGCCATTAATACATGTAGCGAGTGAAGGACAGAGGAGCCTCTTAAAGAAGAAGTTACAGGTCTGTGAGAGCCAGAAATCTTGCTTGTTTGTAGGTGACCAAATACTTATTTTCCACCATAATTTGCCAATAAATTCATTAAAAATCCTACAATGTGATTTTCTAGATTTTTTTTCTCATTTTGTCTGTCATAGTTGAAGTGTATCTATGATGAAAATTACAGGCCTCTCTCATCTTTTTAAGTGGGAGTACTTGCACAATTGGTGGCTGACTAAATACTTTTTGCTCCACTGTACATGTTGGTAGACTTATTAAAGTGACTATGCATAGATGATATCAACAGAGAGTAGCAGTGGTGTAAAAGAGGGTGGGAGTAGGGGGGCATGCAAATAGTCTGGGTAGCCATTTGATTAGGTGTTTAGGAGTCTTATGGCTCGGGGGTAGAAGCTGTTTAGAAATCCTCTTGGACATAGACTCCGGTACCGCTTGCTGTGCAGTAGCAGAGAGAAAGTCTATGACTAGAGTGGCTTGTTGTGATTGGACCATGTTAGTTTGTTGGTGATGTGGACACCAAGGAACTTGAAGCTCTTAACCTGCTCCACTGCAGCCCCGTTGATGAGAATGGGAGTGTGCTGGGTCCTCTTTTTCCTGTAGTCCACAATCATCTCCTTTGCCTTGATCACATTGAGGGAAAGGTTGTCCTGGCACCACACGGCCAGGTTTCTGACCTCCTCCCTATAGGCTGTCTCGTCGTTGTCGGTGATCAGGCCTGCCACTGTTGTCTCATCTGGAAACTTAATGATGATGTTGGAGTCAGCCTGGCCGTGCAGTCATGAATGAACAGGGAGTTCAGGAGGGGACTGAGCATGCACCCCTGTGGGGCCCCTGTGTTGAGGATCAGCGTGGCGCATGTGTTGTTACCTACCCTTACCACCTGGGGGTGGCCCGTCAGGGAGTCCAGGATCCAGTTGCAGGGGGAGGTGTTTAGTCCCAGGGCCCTTTGAGGGCACTATGGTGTTGAATGCTGAGCTGTAGTCAATGAATAGCATTCTCACATAGGTGTTCCTTTTGTCCAAGTGGGAAAGGGCAGTGTTGAGTGCAATAGAGAATGTATCATCTGTGGATCTTTTGGGGTGGTATGCAAATTGGAGTGGGTCTAGGGTTTCTGGGATAATGGTGTTGATGTGAGCCATGACCAGCCTTTCGAAGCACTTCATGGCTACAGACGTGCGTGCTATAGGTTGGTAGTCGTTTAGACAAGTTACCTTAGTGTTCTTGGGCACAGGCACTATGGTGGTCTGCTTAAAACATGTTGGTATTACAGACTCGGACAGGGAGAGGTTGAAAATGTCAGTGAAGACTTGCCAGTTGGTCAGCGCGTGCTCGCAGTACACGTCCTGGTAATCCGTCTGGCCCTGCAGTCTTGTGAATGTTGACTTGTTTAAAGGTCTTACTCACATCGGCTGTGGTGAGCGTGATCACACAGTCTTCCAGAACAGCTGGTGCTCTCATGCATGTTTCAGTGTTATTTGCCTCAAAGTGAGCATAGAAGTAGTTTAGCTCGTCTGGTAGGCTCATGTCACTGGTCAGCTCTCGGCTGTGCTTTCCTTTGTAGTCTGTAATGGTTTGCAAGCCCTGCCACATCCGGCGAGCGTCAGAGCCGATGTAGTACGATTCGATCTTAGTCCTGTATTGACGCATTGCCTGTTTGATGGTTCGTCGGAGGGCAGGCAGGCTCATGTCACTGGCCAGCTCTCGGCTGTGCTTTCCTTTGTAGTCTGCTTATTTCTTATAAGCTTCCGGGTTAGAGTCCTGCTCCTTGAAAGCGGCAGCTCTACCCTTTATCTCAGTGCGTTTGTTGCCTGTAATCCATAGCTTCTGGTTGGGGTATGTACATACGGTCACTGTGGGGACGACGTCATCGATGCACTTATTGATAAAGTCAATGAATGATGTGGTGTACTCCTCAATGCCAGCGGAGGAATCCCATAGTGACAACTGTAAAGTTTGGTGGAGGAGGAATAATGGTCAGGGGCTGTTTTTCATGGTTCGGGCTAGGCCCCTTAGTTTCAAGGAAAGAAAATCTTAACATACAGTATAAAATGACACTGTAGATGGTTCTGTGCTTCCAACTTTGTGGAAAAGGTTTGGGGAAGGACCTTTCCTGTTTCAGCATGACAATGCCCCCAAGCACAAAGCGAGGTCCATACAAGAAATGGTTTGTCGAGATCGGTGCAGAAGGACTTGACTGACCTGCACAGAGCCCTGACCTCAACCCCATCGAACACCTTTGGGAGGAATTGGAACACAGACTGCAAGCCAGGCCTAATCACCCAACATCTGTGTCCGACCCTAATGCACTTGTGGCTGAATGGAAGCAAGTCCCCGCAGCAATGTTCCAACATCTAGTGGTTAGCCATCCAGAAGAGTGGAGGCTGTTATAGCAGCGTAAGGGGGGTCAACTTTTGGAATGAGATGTTCGACTATCAGGTGTCCACATACTTTTGGTCCAGGCTGAATTCAGGTGGTTGTCACTCTTCATTGATAACAGGCAGGGTGTAAGTGACTCAGCTCCGTTTCTCTTTCTGACTCCAGAGATAACAACCTAAAAACATTAATTTACTTTCATATGACTTGAGTTTTAAAAATAGAAATAGATATTTCAGCTGCAACTATTCCTCATCCTCTTGCTGCAGCCTGGACTTATATCTTTCATATATTTCCTCCTCGGTCAGAGGTTCCCTGCTGAATTCAGGTGGTTGAAACATTAAATTGTCACTCTTCGCTGATAACAGGCTGGGTGTAGGTGATCCTGCTCCCTTCCGCTCTCTGACTCTGGAGATAAAAACATTGAAACATTAGCTTACCTCTCATGTGGCCACACTGTAACACGGCTTGTGTTGAATCCTAGCCAAGATGTTATTACTTAATTGTTTACAAATAACAACAATGTAAACAAACTATGTTTAGCTTGAAAATATATTTTAAAAACCATTGTGTGGATGTCATGGACTGTCAGTGTCATGCCCTGACCTTAGTATTCTTTGTTTTCTTTATTATTTTGGTTAGGTCAGGGTGTGACATGGGTGATATGTGTGTTTTTGTCTTATTCTAAGGTATTTGTACTGTCTAGGGGTTTTGTAGTTTAATGGGGTTGTTTCATCTAAGTGTTTATGTAGGTCTATGGTTGCCTAGATTGGTTCTCAATTAGAGGCAGGTGTTTATTGTTGTCTCTGATTGGGAACCATATTTAGGCAGCCATCTTCTTTGGGTTTTTCGTTGGTTATTGTCTATGTTATTTTGCATGTTTTCACATTGTTTATATAGCGGTCACGGTCGTCTTTTTTGTTTAAGTGTTCTGCGTGTTCTTCATTAAAATGAAGAAGAATGTATTCTAACCACGCTGCGCTTTAGTCCGCTTCTTACGACGATCGTGACAGTCAGCCCTAGCATCTAGAGCACTGTCTATGCAGTTGAGGGGTTACATTTTTCAGTCTTTAAAAGCACACTCCCTCGTTTGTTCTTTAGCCAAATGTTTTTTGCTATAAAGCGTATTAAAATAAATTAATAAACAAACAAAAAGTGCAGATGGCAATATGGATGTAAAGGACTGACAGTCCATGATATGATCATATGTATGCAGAACTCCAGAATTCATTCAGTACCTCTTAGAACTAATGCCTTGAAGGAGGCTCATTTTAGAGACAGGGGCGCTCTCTCTCTCGCTCTGCTCTCTCTCTCGTTGTTGCAGAGGCAGTGGTCTTCTTCTCTCTCTCCCCAGGCAGAGACCACTTCCCCTTAATCTCTCTCCCCAGAGAGACTCATTAGTCGACCCTCAGAGGAAGCATTAGTCAACCCTCAGCAAAAGTTCCTTAGATACAGATAACAAAGATTAATTGTCAATACTTCACAACTGAACAATAGTAAATTATGAACAAGAACCATAAACAAGTCGACACATTCTTCATTATACAGAAACATGTCCAAGTTGTTTTGGCTTTGACTGGTTGAATAGGTAGGCAAGTTTTATTTGGTCACAATCAAGAAGTTACCAAGAAAGAAATGGTCACATTCTGTATGTGTTTGGTATCTTGCTAAAACAACGTATTATTTGCATCTTACAATTTTATAATCACTAAATAGGCCTACAGAGCCCAAACTTCAGACCTAACATGTGAACACCAAGACATTTTCTCCAACAGTTGCTCTGATGATTAATCTAAAATATTGAATCATTATTTTCATCTAACATCACAGTATTAAAGCATAATTCTAACCACTTTTCTAACCATTATACACTTTTTAATATTTTTTTAAATATCAAATATAAATATATTAAACCCCCGCCTTAGACCAGGGTTCCCCAACTGGCTACCCACCGTAGGAATTTGTCCCCGCAAGTTTCCTGACCAAAAAAATATAATAATAAAAAAAAACTTTGAAAATGTTTTTCTTTACATTGTTGCACATAGAAGACCGTAAAAACACCAGTAAATCAGCTCCAAGTGATTTTAATTTAAGAGATCTGTTCCCAAGTATTCCCATGTCCCATGTACAAGACGTGGTTTTATACAAATGCAAGCAAGGTTTGAGATAATAATGTTTTGGTCAAACATTTTATCTGTTTGGGCTTATTGTGGTCAATTTGCAGCCAACAAATTATTTGTAATTATGTTCCGGCCCCCGACCATTCGCTCAACAAAAAATCTAGTAACACAGAAACATTTTCTCTGACACTGCTGACAGGTCCTCTGGTTCTTTAACTTTCGATTTAACTAGTAACGTGCATAAACCCTTTGTTCGACTAAATGTATTTCACTGAGCAATTTTATTAGTATTAAATAATATAATTTCCCATTTTTTTGGAGCATACAATATAGCAAAGTATTTTAATAATGTATTTTATACATTCCCCTTTGCTCATCTTTATCAAGGGTGACAATATCCCAGGTTAAATCATTGGATTTTCGCGTCCTCGAGGGAGAAAGGAGATTTAACGAACCCAGTCAGTCGAAATCAACCATGGCCACTAGATGCCAGCAAATACCAAGAGAACGTTTCGTTGTTGACCGTCTGAAAAGGCACCAGGTCTCATGTTTTGCTAGAAGATAAGTACCAAGACATAACAATTATTTATTTAATTGGCAACATTATTGTTTAAAATGTTAAACACTGTCCTATTAGTTATTAGTTGGTGGACAAGCCATTCCATCACTTAACATCCATTACGCCTTTCTATTGATATACTGCCCATAATCTCTATAAGCACTATCATATACAGTACGCACGTATTTACATTGTTCATTCTTAATTCCTTTCTTTTTCTTTTTGGATTAGTGTATATTGTTTTGTATTGTTAGGTATTATTGCACTGTTGGTGCTAGAAGCACAAGCATGTTGCTGCACCTGTGATAACATCAGCAAAATATGTTTAAGTTAACAATAAAATTTGATTTTGATTTAATTTGAGATATTTGTATTATTTGTATTTATTTAGGATCCCCATTAGCTGTTGCCAAGGCAGCAGCTACTCTTCCTGGGGTCCAGTAATATTAAAGCTGGTATATACAATTTAAAATATGACATTACATTTCATAACATTTAAGTGTGTTCCCTCAGGCCACTACTCTACTACCACATATCTATAACACAAAATCCACGTGTAAGTGTGTAGAGTGCGAGTCTCATCATGTTTATGTATAGGGTATGTCCTATAACGACATTCATAATGTTGAAATCCTTCAAAGCCATTCTCTGTGACTTTTGCAACAAAACATCTGATCATCAACAACTTTAAAAACAGGGGAAATATACTATTTCCAATTTGGAATCAGTGGATTTTACACCGTCTAAAAACAATAATAATAGTCCTGCATTTGTAAAATATATATAGCCTAAATAAATGTAAAACATGTAAAATATATATAGCCTAAATAAATGTAAAACATGTAAAATATATATAGCCTAAATAAATGTAAAACATGTAAAATATATATAGCCTAAATAAATGTAAAACATGTAAAATATATATAGCCTAAATAAATGTAAAACATGCGACCATGATCCTGAAGTCAATAGGAAAATGAATTGAAACACATACCCCTACAATATGTATCAAATATTCAGACATACTGAACATCCAAATGAACCCTCCAAACACATGTGTCTCTGAAAACATTTTTGGAACATTTCTCCCGCCCGCAGTTTGACAGCTGATTTCGATTTTGTAGGCTACAACGAGCCTTAAAAGTGTTCCACAAGGAGAGAGGGGAGGGCTGGGCATGTTCCCCATTATCTCCCCACCACACTCTCCTTCCCTCACTAACCAATATGTTATACTTAACGGGATTGTACTGCTTCATAAAGGCGGCCTGAAAAATATTGATACCTCTAATTGACTCCAATGTGTTATGGAGGCGCACTCTCGATTCGACTCTCACAGGGCTTACTGGAACTATCTAGTGCAATTATCCATCTGCTCGAGATTCGCTGAATCAAATGACTGCATTTTCCAGACCGCTGTAAATCCCTGAAATTGCGCCAGCTAATTTGACATAACATAGCGCATCTGCGATTTTTTGCCAGCTTTGGAAATAAGAGGGCAGGTCTATTAAGTGCACAGGCAGCCTGCTAACACTGGGTCATCATGGCTATACAGATCTATTTCTCTGGGCCCAGACAATAGTGTCATGGCTATTTTCTCCTAAATGTAGCTTGTGACAGTAATGTGTCTCTCTGTAGGCTACCTGCCTGTGTTGGTTAGGGACAGGGAGCATTTTTGTTGAATTCCAACATTTTGTAAGACTATCTTTCCCGGACTAAATTGTAATTTTTTTATCCACAAGGATATTTTTCCCCCAAAGTCATAGAAAAGCCTTTTGAAACATACCTTTCATAGAGATATTTGAATAATATTCAAAATTAAAATACATTTTACAGTCATTAAGAGTAGTGAGTGCATAAATGTGCATACTGGTCCGCAATAGGAAATGAACCCACCATCCTGGTAATGCAAGTGCCATGCTCTACCAGCTGAGCCAAGTGCCATGCTCTACCAGCTGAGCCAAGTGCCATGCTCTACCAGCTGAGCCAAGTGCCATGCTCTACCAGCTGAGCCAAGTGCCATGCTCTACCAGCTGAGCCAAGTGCCATGCTCTACCAGCTGAGCCAAGTGCCATGCTCTACCAGCTGAGCCAAGTGCCATGCTCTACCAGCTGAGCCAAGTGCCATGCTCTACCAGCTGAGCCAAGTGCCAAGCTCTACCAGCTGAGCCAAGTGCCATGCTCTACCAGCTGAGCCAAGTGCCAAGCTCTACCAGCTGAGCCAAGTGCCATGCTCTACCAGCTGAGCCAAGTGCCAAGCTCTACCAGCTGAGCCAAGTGCCAAGCTCTACCAGCTGAGCCAAGTGCCAAGCTCTACCAGCTGAGCCAAGTGCCATGCTCTACCAGCTGAGCCAAGTGCCAAGCTCTACCAGCTGAGGCAAGTGCCAAGCTCTACCAGCTGAGCCAAGTGCCAAGCTCTACCAGCTGAGCCAAGTGCCAAGCTCTACCAGCTGAGCCAAGTGCCATGCTCTACCAGCTGAGCCAAGTGCCATGCTCTACCAGCTGAGCCAAGTGCCAAGCTCTACCAGCTGAGCCAAGTGCCAAGCTCTACCAGCTGAGCCAAGTGCCAAGCTCTACCAGCTGAGCCAAGTGCCAAGCTCTACCAGCTGAGCCAAGTGCCATGCTCTACCAGCTGAGCCAAATGCCATGGGGTGGCAGGGTAGCCTAGTGGTTAGAGCATTGGACTAGCAACCGCAAGGTTGCAAGTTCAAATCCCCGAGCTGACAAAGTACAAATCTGTCGTTCTGCCCCTGAACAGGCAGTTAATCCACTGTTCCTAGGCCGTCATTGAAAATAAGAATTTGTTCTTAACTGACTTGCCTAGTAAAATAAAGGTAAAAAAAAAATGCTCTACCATCTGATCCAAGTGCCATGCTCTACCAGCTGATCCAAGTGCCATGCTCTACCATCTGAGCCAAGTGCCATGCTCTACCATCTGATCCAAGTGCCATGCTCTACCATCTGAGCCAAGTGCCATGCTCTACCATCTGAGCCAAGTGCCATGCTCTACCATCTGAGCCAAGTGCCATGCTCTACCATCTGATCCAAGTGCCATGCTCTACCAGCTGAGCCAAGTGCCATGCTCTACCATCTGATCCAAGTGCCATGCTCTACCATCTGATCCAAGTGCCATGCTCTACCATCTGAGCAAAGTGCCATGCTCTACCATCTGATCCAAGTGCCATGCTCTACCATCTGAGCCAAGTGCCATGCTCTACCAGCTGATCCAAGTGCCATGCTCTACCATCTGAGCCAAGTGCCATGCTCTACCATCTGAGCCAAGTGCCATGCTCTACCAGCTGATCCAAGTGCCATGCTCTACCATCTGAGCCAAGTGCCATGCTCTACCATCTGATCCAAGTGCCATGCTCTACCATCTGAGCCAAGTGCCATGCTCTACCAGCTGATCCAAGTGCCATGCTCTACCATCTGAGCCAAGTGCCATGCTCTACCATCTGATCCAAGTGCCATGCTCTACCATCTGAGCCAAGTGCCATGCTCTACCAGCTGATCCAAGTGCCATGCTCTACCATCTGAGCCAAGTGCCATGCTCTACCATCTGAGCCAAGAGCCACACAGGACAATCAAACAGTTTTTTAAAAATTCTCCCAAATCAGCTAGTTTTATAAAGTCTAAAATCCCAGTCACCTTGTAAATAATTACTTTGACATCTAAACTGTCTTACACAAACTCACCATGAGATAATTTAGATGAAACTGTACTTTGTCAACAGTTTATATTTATTAGAAGAATAATTCTACCCAAGGAATGCCTCATTCATTTAGAAGCAGTTCCTAACCCTCAGCTAAGCACTGCATACATAACTATAGTCTAGAAGCTAATGTCACTTTTTTGCACATGTTGTCATGTTGCGTGTAGAATCTTTGGGGATATAAAACTTGAGATGCCGACTTGTGCATAATTGCACTACATATGCATATCGTATTCTTGTGTGAGACAACAGTTACTCCCAAATTTCAGAAACAGGTGATAGCTTTCCTCCAAGATGAGCCATCTAGGAACAAAACAGAAAGGACAAGCAACAAGGAAAACATTATGAGGTCCATAATAATCTGTGTCTGTGTGTGTGTGTGTGTGTGTGTGTGTGTGTGTGTGTCAGAAGAAGAGCATAACGTACCTCGCTTGTCTTACAGGTGATCAAGGTCAAAAACTAAATGAAAAGCTTGATTGCGGACATATTTTGATGAATTGTTTATTTTACAGTGACTGCCCTCAAAATAAGGTAATAATACCTTACACCACAGCAGCACTTCCTTTGTGTCAACCAGCCAACCAGAAGGCATATTCTTCCTCCACATGACACACATTTCTGACTGAACAAGGAACTGGAACAAAATTAGTTTGTATTTGTTTTCCATGTAACACACAATAGGGCAATTATCTCATGAATTATCACAACATTTCAAAGACCAGTCATTCTATTGTGTAGAGGTTAAGTGGTGTAGCAGACAAAATATTGCATTGAGGCTTTCAGGCCTCTTGGGGCATTGACTGAATGACTGAATGACAGAAGCTCATCATGGAGTTGTCCGTTTTACTTTAGGAGCAAGGCATAACATGGGCCAAGCATGTACATATTAAAAATAACATATCAAATCATTGAAATAAGTAAATATTTAAATCTGAAGAAGATATGAACTTTAACTAGTGAATAAGTTGAAGCTCATAGGCTGTAACGTATGTAAATTCGGAGCTCCCATGAAAGATCAAGTCTTCTACACTGACCATGTTCAAAGTTCTGAGGGGTGAAAAATGAAAGGGCAAAATGGGTTTGTTTAGACACGCTGCGACAATGACCCTGAATGTCTGAGTACCACGGCATGATTGGTTGATTATCCCCTTGAGTCACACAATGAAATTGTATCAGGCCATATGAATTCTATACCGAACATAAATATAAACACAACATGCAAGAATTTTAAACGAGTTACAGTTCATACTATGAAATCAGTCAATTGAAATAAATTAATTAGGCCCTAATCTTTGGATTTCACATGACTGGGCAGTAGCGCAACCATGGGTGGGCCTAGGAGTGCATAGGCTCACCCACTTGGGAGCCAGGCCCAGCCAATCAGAATGAGTTTTTTCCCACAAAAGGGCTTTATTACAGACAGAAATACTGTCCGGGTGGCTGGTCTCAGACCTGGTGTGGTTACACGTGGGCTGCGGTTGTGAAGCCAGTTGGAGGTATTGCCAAATTCTCTAAAACGACATTGGAGGCATGCAGTCAGCACACTCCCTCAAAACTTGAGACATCTGTGGCATTGTGTGATAAAACAGCACATTTTAGAGAGGCCTTTCATTGTCCTCAGCACAAGGTGCACCTGTGTAATGATCATGCTGTTTAATCAGCTTCTTGATATGCCACAACTGTCAGGTGGATGGATTATCTTGGCAAAGGAGAAATGCTCACTAACAGGGATGTGAAAAAATTGTGCACAACATTTAGAAAGAAATAAGCTTTTTGTGCATATGGACATTTTCAGGGATATTTTTATTTCAGCTCATGAAACATGGGACCAACACTTTACATGTTGCGTTTATATATTTTTGCTTCTATCTACTGACTCATGTAGACCCCCACTGGTTATTCTCTGTCACTTACTGTAGCGAAAGCTAATTAAAGACCACAAGTGTTTCATGTTTTATTTCCATGGATTTAGGCTTGTTGTCTGGTGAATAATGAGCAACGAAAAGCGAGGAAATCCTTGTTCCAATTACGGAGGCAAAATAAATAGACAAGTTGTGGTGAAACAAAATGAAACACCTGAGACTCGCTGGAAAACAGGAGCACATGCCCCATTAGGAATGAATTGTGAGTACCTGCTACCACCGAAGGAGTTGGTCAGTATGCTACTACTTGATTGAGCTTGCCTGGCTTAGGGGACAATAATAATACTACCAAAAACAGCAAAACCTTACACACCTGGCACTCCAAGCAGGCTAGAAAAAACATTGAGAGCATTTCAAAGATTTCAAAAAGTATTTGAACCCAGGTCTGGTGTGCCAGTACTACCTCCCTCACTGCTCCTACTTGATCTTCATTCGATGACACATGACACACATCTCCGTATGTAAGGTGAACGTGAAGCATTGTATAGGCTTAGCCTCAGAGGCAGCAAACGGAGAGGGGGGATTTACTGTAATCAGTCAACGGCAGGTACATGAAGCGTGGTTGTATATGGTTGGAAAAAAGTTGATGAAAGACCTTTTTTCAACCACGGTAGTTCATGTACCCCATGACATCGACTGAGTTGGAGACCTTTCAGGATCACAATCAATCAACAATACAAACGTGATAAAAATAAATGATAATGAGACTCAATTACATTGACTGTTGAAGGCCAAGAAAGGCATGTTTTGACATCCCAGACTCATTTGAGGACCCACACTGGATGATTATGAAATATTGTTGTATCCAGAGCAAGCCTCTCTCATTCTAAGAACATCAAAAGGAGATGAATTATACAGTCATGGTCATCTATGATGACACAGTGCCTAGTCTACTGTGACATTTGAGTGTAGCATTAGCATAGTACTCTTACGATTATGTGTTCTACTGCCCATGTAAAAACCAATACAAATCTGACAGTGATTCTAGCCTTTGAGCCTAGTCCTATTACAACAGCGAAATAAATCTGCTTTCAGATAAGTGTCTGTGTATTATTTTGATGGTATCTGTATATAAACGCTGATATTACAAACATCCACTTCCTATCTGGAGTATCCCGCTAAACCATGGGTGTCTAGTATAATACAGTTAAATCATTACAAAAAGGAAAATGGAAAGAGGAGCAAAAAATCTATTTGGTCCTTTAAATTGTTTACAAATCTCAGAGCGACAGGCAGCCTTGACGAAAGCCTCCCGTCCCGCTGTTTAGGAAGAGAGAGAGAGAGAGTAGGGCAAAACAGTCCCTGGGAGCATTTGCATTTATATAGTTTCCGCATAAAAATTACACAACACATTTTTATCTTCATTAGGACCTAATAAAGACGGGTTATCAATGCCGATGCGGAATATTAACAATGTCCCGGCACGGCGGTGCGAGCTGCCGCAGCTACAGACACACAGGCCGGGACTTAACGCTTCAACACGCTAGACCTTGGGAGCCCAGGCTGTACACTACCTCCCCACACACTGAACACACTCTGCACTCCTCTCTTTCCTTGTCCTTTCTCTGTCTTCATTTTCTTTCCCACGTCCTCTCTTTCCTTGCCCCTTTCCCAGAGCATCGGTGCCGCTCTATCCATCCGATATGCCGGGGAAGATGACATATTTTCTTATGCTGTCATCTGACTCGTTCCCTCCATTTATGTTATTTATGTGACTGCCTGGCTCTCTCGCTGGTATGGTAAGGGCTTATTTAAGTGGGAGAGAATCAAAGTCACGTAAGACGCCAGGGCCCAACTGTTCAGAGCAGTCAGTCATGTTGGGTGGAGTCTGACAGACTGCCCTTTCCCTTTACGATCCTGGTAATGTTCATAAGTTACCAATCATGACGTCAGGGGCTGAGCGTACAGCCGCACACTTGTACAACTGGACTGGGGTTTTTTTCAGACAAGTGTCAGATACTGTACAGTCGTGGTCAAAAGTTTTGAGAATGACACAAATATTAATTTTCACAAAGTCTGCTGCCTCAGTTTGTATGATGGCAATTTGCAAATACTCCAGAATGTAATGAAGAGTGATCAGATGAATTGCAATTAATTGCAAAGACCCTCTTGCCATGCAAATCAACTGAAAAAATAATAAAATAAACTGAATCCCAAATCCTGCGTTTCAGCCCTACCACAAAAGGACCAGCTGACTTCATACCAGTGATTCTCTCGTTAACACAGATGTGAGTGTTGATGAGGACAAGGCTGGAGATCACTCTGTCATGCTGTTTGAGTTTGAATAACAGACTGGAAGCTTCAGACTTGTTCTTCCTCTGTCAATCATGGTTACCTGCAAGGTCGTTGCTTTGCACAAAAAGGGCTTCACAGGCAAGGATATTGCTGCCAGTAAGATTGCACCTGAATCAACCATTTATCGGATCATCAAGAACTTTAAGCAGAGCGGTTCCATTGTTGTGAAGAAGGCTTCAGGGCGACCAAGAAAGTCATTTACTCTGATGAATCCCCTTTCCGATTGTTTGGGGCATCTGGAAAAAATCTTGTCCGGAGAAGACAATGTGAGCGCTACCATCAGTCCTGTGTCATGCCAACAGTAAAGCATCCTGAGACCATTCATGTGTGGGGTTGCTTCTCAGTCAAGGGAGTGGGCTCACTCACATTTTTGCCTAAGAACACAGCCATGAATAAAGAATGGTACCAACACATCCTCCGAGAACAACTTCTCCCAACCATCCAGGAACAGTTTGGTGACAAACAATGCCTTTTCCAGCATGATGGAGCACCTTGCCATAAGGCAAAATGATGACTAAGTGGCTCGGGGAACAAAACATTGATGTTTTGGGTCCATGGCCAGGAAACTCCCCAGACCTTAATCCCATTGATAACTTGTGGTCAATCCTCAAGAGGCAGGTAGACAAACTAAAACCCACAAATTCTGACAAACTCCAAGCATTGATTATGCAAGAATGGGCTGCCATCCACCAGGACGGATTGCAGAGGTCTTGAAAAAGAAAGGTCAACACTGCAAATATTGACGCTTTGCATCAAACTTCATGTAATTGTCAATAAAAGCCCTTGACACTTATGAAATGCTTGTAATTATACTTCAGTATTCCATAGTAACATCTGACAAAAATGCCTAAAGACACTGAAGCAGCAGACTTTGTCAAGATCAATATTTGTGTCGTTCTCAAAAACTTTTGGCCACGACTGTATATAGCACAGGCAGTCACCCAGAAGTCAGTCCTTTGCATTTTTATCTGCTAGCTAGCATCCATTGCTTGTCATGTCAATCGGCAAACACAACACTTGTTGTGAAATGAATCTTGTGTTGACACACACTTGTCTTGCTGCCAGCTGTTCAACAGGTGCTAATCAGAGGCCAGGGGCTTACTCCAGCACCATAGAAGAGATGACATTATATGATGGATTTCTCTTTATGAGAAGAATTACTGTGAGCCTCGTCGTCTCGCTTTGCAGGTAACAGAGTGATCTGTGTTGCTTCTGTCAATGATTCAATTAGTATTTAATTTCTGCGTGTGTCACGGCTTTCGTTGTGGGAAGGAGGAGCGGACCAAAATGCAGCGTAGTTGTGATTCATTTTATTTGATAAGGAAACTAAACACGATTAAACTAACAAAATAACAAACGTACGAAAACAGCCCTATCTGGTGCAAAACACAGAGACAGGAACAATCACCCACAAACACACAGTGAAACCCAGGCTACCTAAATATGGTTCCCAATCAGAGACAATGACTAACACCTGCCTCTGATTGAGAACCATATCAGGCCAGACATAGAAATAGACAAACAAGACATCCAACATAGAATGCCCACTCAGATCACACCCTGACCAACCAAAACATAGAAACATACGAATAAACTATGGTCAGGGTGTGACAGTACCCCCCCCCCCAAGGTGCGGACTCCGGCCGCAAAACCTGAACCTATCGGGGAGGGTCTGGGTGGGCATCTGTCCGCGGTGGCGGCTCCGGTGCTGGACGTGGCCTCCACTTCACCGTAGTCCTCCCCACCTTGTCCGCTTCTGTGACCTCCTAGCCACGGCAACCCTACTAAATAACACGGGACAGAGGGGCAGCTCGGGACAGAGGGGCAGCTCGGGACAGAGGGGCAGCTCGGGACAGAGGGGCTCCTCAAACTCCGGCAGCAGCGCCGGACAGGCGGGAGACTCCGGCAGCAGCGCCGGACAGGCGGGAGACTCCGGCAGCAGAGCCGGACAGGCGGGAGACTCCGGCAGCAGAGCCGGACAGGCGGGAGACTCCGGCAGGTCAGGAGAGGAGGAAGGCTCTGGCTGACTGGCGGATCTGGAAGAGTCTGGCAGACTGACGGTTCCGGCAGATCCTGGCTGACTGGCGTATCTGGAAGAGTCTGGCTGACTGGCAGATCTGGAAGAGTCTGGTTGACTGGCAGATCTGGAAGAGTCTGGTTGACTGGCAGATCTGGAAGAGTCTGGCTGACTGGCAGATCTGGAAGAGTCTGGCTGACTGGCAGATCTGGAAGGGTCTGGCTGACTGGCAGATCTGGAAGGGTCTGGCTGACTTGCAGATCTGGAAGGGTCTGGCTGACTTGCAGATCTGGAAGGGTCTGGCTGACTGGCAGATCTGGAAGAGTCTGG
This sequence comes from Oncorhynchus masou masou, assembly GCF_036934945.1. NCBI lineage: Eukaryota > Metazoa > Chordata > Actinopteri > Salmoniformes > Salmonidae > Oncorhynchus > Oncorhynchus masou. The sequence continues at coordinate 88,403,715 of NC_088242.1, read as the reverse complement.
CTGACTGGCAGATCTGGAAGAGTCTGGCTGACTGGCAGATCTGGAAGAGTCTGGCTGACTGGCAGATCTGGAAGAGTCTGGCTGACTGGCAGATCTGGAAGAGTCTGGCAGATCTGGAAGAGTCTGGCTGACTGGCGGATCCTGGCAGACTGACGGCTCTGGCTGCTCCATGCTGACTGGCAGCTCTGGCTGCTTCATGCTGACTGGCAGCTCTGGCAGCTCCTTGCAGACTGGCAGCTCCTTGCAGACTGGCAGCTCCTTGCAGACTGGCCGCTCCTTGCAGACTGGCCGCTCCATGCAGACTGGCTGCTCCATGCAGACTGACAGCTCTGGCTGCTCCATGCAGACTGGCAGCTCTGGCTGCTCCATGCAGACTGGCAGCTCTGGCTGGCAGACTGGCTCCTGCTCCATGCAGACTGGCAGCTCTGGCTGCGCTAAACAGGCAGGAGACTCCGGCAACGCTGTAGAGGCGGAAGGCTCTGGCAGCGCTAAACAGGCGGGAGACTCCAGCAGCGCTGTAGAGGAGGAAGGCTCTGGCTGCGCTGAACAGGCGGGAGACTCCGGCAGCGCAGGGGAGGAGGAAGGCTCCGGTAGCGCTGGAGAGGCGAGGCGCACTGTAGGCCTGATGCGTGGTGCTGGCACTGGTGGTACTGGGCTGAGGACACGCACAGGAAGCCTGGTGCGGGGAGCTGCCATCGGAGGGCTGGTGTGTGGAGGTGGCACAGGATGGGCTAGACCGTGAATGTGTACTGGAGATCTTGAGAGCAGTGCTGGCACAGGACATGCAAGGCTAGGGAGGTGCACAGGAGGCCTGGTGCGTGAGGCTGGCACCAACTTCACCAGCCGACTAACACGCACCTCAGGACGAGTATGGAGCTCGGACCCAGGTGCCATCAAATCCCCGACACGCTCTGTCGGGCGAATTCCATACTTAAAGCACCAACATAGCAACTCCCTCATTACTCTCTCCTCCAATTTCCCCATTAACTCCTTCACAGTCTCTGTTTCGCTCACCTCCAACACCGGCTCTGGTTCTGGTCTCCTCCTTGGCTCCTCACGATAAACAGGGAGAGTGGGCTCAGGTCTGACTCCTGACTCTGCCACACTCTCCCTGAGCCCCCCCCCCCAAAGATATTTTTGGGGCTGCCTCTCGGGCTTCCAACCGCTTCGCCGTGCTGCCTCCTCATACCGGCGCCTCTCCGCTTTTACCGCCTCCAGTTCTTCCTTGGGGCGGCGATATTCTCCAGGCTGAGCCCAGGGTCCTTCTCCGTCTAATTCGTCCTCCCATGTCCATTCCTTTTTTTTGCTCCTGCTGTTGCTTTTATCTTTTACCACGGCGCTTGGTCCTGTTGTGGTGGGTGATTCTCTCACGGCTTTCGTTGTGGGAAGGAGGAGCAGACCAAAATGCAGCGTAGTTGTGATTCATTTTATTTGATCAGGAAACTATACACGATTAAACTAACAAAATAACAAATGTATGAAAACCAAAAACAGACCTATCTGGTGCAAAACACAGAGACAGGAACAATCACCCACAAACACACAGTGAAACCCAGGCTACCTAAATATGGTTCCCAATCAGAGACAATGACTAACACCTGCCTCTGATTGAGAACCATATCAGGCCAGACATAGAAATAGACAAACAAGACATCCAACATAGAATGCCCACTCAGATCACACCCTGACCAACCAAAACATAGAAACATACAAATAAACTATGGTCAGGGTGTGACAGCGTGTTTGAAATGGATGCTTCTAAAAGCCTGAAAAGTTGGAGTGCTATAGATGTTTTGGTTTGACGCTTTAACGTTCCTATTTCAAAGATATCGTAACTCAAATTTCACCCTAAAATTTACAAGATTCCCAAGTAGCCCAACAGTGACAAATGTGCCATACCTAAGGCCTGTACAAGTAAACAAACCCAACAATAACATTGAAATAACATTCAATCTGGTCCTCGCTCAATTAAACATTTGCCTTCGCCTCTTCTGGTGTAAAAGGTAAATTAGCAGGTACTTTTATCCAAACTAACTTTCGTTTACACATATATATCCATATTCTGTATCTGGTCCATGCTGGAATCAAACCCAGAACCCTGTTGTTGCAAGAAACAGAGCCATCGATAACCACCTCTCATTGCTAATTCTGGGCCAGAGAGACCATAAGGGATCCGTAATGTAACCCCATGCATTTTATTGGACATATCCTCAGCCTTGTTGTCTGGGCCCCAAGGGGTCTAGTAAAGGTGGAGACATCATAATCAGCAGGACTATGGACTGTGTGAGACTGCCTGTTGTCTGGGATAATGAGCCCTCCACCCAGGGGGACCAACTCTGAGCTGTATTCGAGGAGCCCACCTCCCCACAGATTACAATGCTAATGACGCTTTGCTTTTTCCTAGCTGTGATACAGAAGCTATGGAAATACTGTGGTGAAGCGGTGCGCATCGAATGTGTTTGTGCACTATTCATTGTGAAGTGTCCGATATGTATGTAATGTAACTAGCTATACCACGGAAGCAGTTTCAAGTAACAAAAATAAATAACAAATATTATTTTGATGATAACATGTAGAAAAGTTTCCTGACTGGCAGTTTGTTTAACCTCTGTTTGTGGGTGTAGTCTGCCATAACATGTGTGATCCTCTCCTGTCAATCTGAAGATACTTTCTGTCTGATTACTTTGTTTGGGTGGGTGTCCACAGCAACCCTTGAACTCGGTCAATAGCAATCATCATCTCCAACTCACAGATTGATTTTTATCCTCGTCCTTCTGCTTTTCATCCTTGTCATCATCTATTTCGGGGTTTTTTCAGCAGTGGGGTTTCATTAATAAGCACATCATCTTTTAATTTGATGCTTGTTCTGAACTTCCGACCTCCAGACACACGAAACAGACACGTGACCAGACATAATAGACAGGAAGTGGGAGATGTTCCTCGGACATCTTGGCAAAACAGTCCTCAGTCCATACAGTTAATTTCTCTGTCAATGTATTATTTATTTCCTGTAAGTGCAGTCTCTTCTAGCATGTCGATTGGCAGACAGACAGGCTGGTGAGGAAAGGGCCCACTGAGGTCTCCACTGAGGTCTCCACTGAGGTCTCCACTGAGGGCTTTGGTTTCAGCTCGTTTAAACAAATTATGCTGACAGGACAAAGAAAGAAAGCTCTTGAAAAAGCAATTCTTGCTGGGTTATGAGACCATTTGCAGAGTGAGAATGACATTGATTGGCCTGATGGATGGAAAGTACCTCAGAAAAGTACCTCAGAGAGATATTGCCCAGGCTCAACGAGATATGGGAAACTGGGATAGTTACTGGAGGCAAGTGGTTGTCATCCTATACCCCTGTCATAATTTTGGAATTTACAACTCTAACTTTCTACATTTTGTGGCTGGTGAGAATGCTAGTTCGTCCTCGTTCTGAACTAATCCTCTGCACAGCACAGGGCCTCCTGAAAGCCATTGCAGCAGCAAAATCCTTGCATGTTTTTTTGTCTATATTAAATCGGCTCTGAACTTTTTTCAGACCATCCCTTTGTAGTGCGATGGGGGGGAAACATCATATAACCCCCCCTACTTTGCATCGGGTGCTCCAGGATAAATGGTGTATCAAATGGAGCTCTCCTCCATAAAACAGTTAGGTCACGTCCCCTGTCTCTTCTCTCAGTCCTCTGGCACTTTTCCCCCTCCAGTATTGTACAGCTTTGGATCGGTGCATTTAGTGGAGTTCTTAAGATACCTTTTAACATTGCTCTATTCTTCTTTCCTTCCCCTTCTGTACACTTCATCCAGGCAGAATCCCATTGGCATAGACGCCACATCCCTAATACACTAACAATGTTATTGATTATTCCGGATGCACACATAGCAAAGGGAAGGTTTTACAATAGACAAACTCATTTCCAATTTAGCTGATTATTCAGGAAGCACAGGGATGTGTTTATGATGGAAAGAAAAAGATGGCTATGTTGTTTTCCCCCAGTCAGTTCTCAAAGCATTGAGGGATTTATGAAATTGCAGTGAAGCTTCCAAACGCAACAAAACTTTGTAGATAATGAATTGAATTTCACTTGTGAGGCATAGTGGGATGCTTTTGAAGAAATTTGGAAAAAAGCTTTGACAGTTTGCTGTTAGCACAGAAAAGAGGCAATATGTATTCAATATGAGATAAAAAGTACAGCTAATTTTCTGCGATAGACAAACATCATCTAGAGCTGACGGTATATTGAAAAAGAAGATCAGGGGAACTGAGCATTTTCCTGTTTATTTTTTTCTGACATACATTATTGTGTGAAAAGTTTTTAAAAGTAAAGAAAATAATGGAAAATGGCCTTAATCTTTTCTATCTGTTTTCTTACATATCCCATGACTAATGTATGTCTCCTGATACCTGCCCCACCTCCTCCCTCCTCCCCTCACCTCCCCACCTCCTCCCCCCAACCACCTCCTTCACACCCCTCCCTCTCTCCACCTCCCCCTTCCACTCCCCACCTCCTCCATTCCACCTCCCCACCCCTCCCCTCTTACCCATATAGGGAGGCAGACTGTTGAATCATCTGTAATTATTTCTACTGTGGACAACATATCATCACCCCATTGAAGATATATGGGAGGAACATGGAAAAAAGACAGAGTGCGTTTGGCCACAAATACATTTACTGTTACAGTTACTCCTCTGGGACCAGCAAATACAGTCACTGGGGGAAAATAACCTCCTCTTGGACCAGCAAATACAGTTACTGAGGGAAAATGAGCTGACAAGGTACAAAATCTGTCGTTCTGCCCCTGAACAGGCAGTTAACCCACTGTTCCTAGGCCGTCATTGAAAATAAGATTTTGTTCTTAACTGACTTGCCTAGTAAAATAAAGGTAAAAAAATATATATATATTTAAAAAAACTCCTCTGGGACCAGCAAATACAGTCACTGAGGGAAAATAACCTCCTCTTGGACCAGCAAATACAGTTACTGAGGGAAAATGAGCTGACAAGGTACAAAATCTGTCGTTCTGCCCCTGAACAGGCAGTTAACCCACTGTTCCTAGGCCGTCATTGAAAATAAGAATTTGTTCTTAACTGACTTGCCTAGTAAAATAAAGGTAAAAAAATATATATATATTTTTTAAAAACTCCTCTGGGACCAGCAAATACAGTCACTGAGGGAAAATAACCTCCTCTGGGACCAGCAAATACAGTCACTGAGGGAAAATAACCTCCTCTGGGACCAACAAATACAGTTACTGAGGGAAAATAACCTCCTCTGGGACCAGAAAATACAGTCACTGAGGGAAAATAACCTCCTCTGGGACCAGAAAATCACTGAGTAACCTCCTCTGGGACTATAGTCACTGAGGGAAAATAACCTCCTCTGGGACCAGAAAATACAGTCACTGAGGGAAAATAACCTCCTCTAGGACCAGCAAATATAGTCACTGAGGGAAAATAACCTAATCTGGGACTAGCAAATATAGTCACTGAGGGAAAATACCACCACTGAGGGAAAATAACCTCCTCTGGGACCAGCAAATATAGTCACTGAGGGAAAATAACCTAATCTGGGACTAGCAAATATAGTCACTGAGGGAAAATAACCTCCTCTGGGACCAGCTCCAAATGTGATGGCTTGGCAGTGGGTTTTATTGTCGAAGTGTCACAAAAACACGTTTCCTTGTGGGGTCTTTGAAGAGCCTTATTCATTCACCACAGAGAGTAAAATCGTAAGGCACTGGGCTTGTTGGAGAAGGTCTGTGGAATGTACTGATGATGAGAGGGTCTGTTTCCTGTCAGGTGTGTGCGTGTGTGTGTGTGTGTGTGTGTGTGCGTGCGTGCGTGCGTGCGTGTGTTTGTGTGTGTGTGTGTGTGTGTGTGTGTGTGTGTGTGTGTGTGTGTGCGTGCGTGCGTGCGTGCGTGCGTGCGTGCGTGCGTGTGTTTGTGTGTGTGTGTGTGTGTGTGTGTGTGTGTGTGTGTGTGTGTGTGTGTGTGTGTGTGTGTGTGTGTGTGTGTGTGTGTGTGTGCGTGCGTGCGTGCGTGCGTGCGTGTGTGTGTGTGCGTGCGTGCATGCGTGTGTGATAAGGGCATACAGACTCTGTATGACGTAAGTCATTAAGTCAAGATACAGCCAGAGGGAACTGTTATGACACCCATTATGCACCCATCAGGTCAAGGTACACTACATCACCAAAAGTATGTGGACACCCCTTCAAATGAGTGGAGTTGGCTATTTCATCCGAACCCTTTGCTGACAGCTGTATAACATCGAGCACACAGCCATAAACAAACGTTGGCAGTAGAATAGCCCATATTGAAGAGCTCAGTGATGTTCAACGAGGCACCATCATAGGATGCCATCTTCCCAACATGTCAGTTTCTGCCCTGCTAGAGCTGCCCATTCCAATGTATTTGCTGTTATTGGGAAGTGGAAATGTTTAGGAGCAACAACGGCTCAGCCGCGAAGTGGTAGAATGGGACCGCTGAGTGCTGAAGTGCGTAGCGAGTACAAATCCTCTGTCCTTGATTGTAACACTCACTACCGAGTTCCAAACTGCCTCTGGAAGCAACGTCAGCACAAGAACTGTTCATCGGGAGCTTCATGAAATGGTTTCTATGGCTGAGCAGCTGCACACAAGCCTAATATCACCATGCACAATGCCAAGTGTCGGCTGGAGTGGTGTAAAGCCCACCGCCATTGGACTCTGGAGCAGTGGAACCACGTTCTTTGGAGTGATGAATCACCTTCACCATCTGGCAGTCTGACAGACGAATCTGGGTTTGGCGGACGCCAGGAGAACGCTACCTGCCCAATGCATAGTGCCAACTGTATCGTTTGGTGGAGGAGGAATACTGGTCTGGTGCTGGTTTTCATGGTTCGGGCTAGGCCCCTTGGTTACAGAAGGGAAATCTTAACGCTACAGCATACAATGACATTCTAAATGATTCTGTGCTTCCAACTTTGTGGAAACAGTTTGGGGAAGGCCTTTTCCTGTTTTAGCATGACATTATCCCCATGCGCAAAGCAAGGCCCATACAGAAATGGTTGGCGAGATTGGTGTGGAAGAACCTGACTGGCCTGCACAGAGCCCTGACCTCAACCCCATCGAACACCTTTGTGATGATTTGGAACGCAAACTGTGAGCCAGGCTCAATCACCCAACATCAGTGCCCGACCTCATTAATACTCTTGTGGCTGAATGGAAGCAGTTCCCCTCAGCAATACTCCAACATCTAGTGGAAAGCCTTCCCAGATGAGTGGAGGCTGTTATAGCAGCATAGGGAGGACCAACCCTGTATTAATGGAGGTTGCAGGTAGCCTAGTGGTTAAAGCATTGGGCCAGTAATCTGTCGTTCTGCCTCTGAACAAGGGAGTTAACCCACTGTTTCTAGGCCGTCAATGGAAATAAGAATTTGTTCTTAATTGACTTGCCTAGTTAAATAAAGGTTAAAAATGAATGCACATGATTTTGCAATGAAATGTTCGATGAGCGGGTGTCCACATACGTTTGACCATGTAGTGTAGTTACGTGTGTATTTGAGGCAACTCTACCAATATTGCATCACGTATGCACAACCACTTGTTTGCCCAGTCGTTATTACCAATACCACAGAATACTGCTGCCCTTGATTGCCCTGCACAAGAGTAAAGGCAGTGGTGAATAGTACTTAATTAAGTAAAAAATACTTTAAAGTACTACTTCAGTAGTTTTTTTGGGGTATCTGTACCTTACTTTTTAGAACATTTACTTTTACTCCACTACATTCCTAAAGAAAATAATATACTTTTTAAGGGGGACTACCAAACAGCTCAGCTGAAGCATTTACCACTCTCTCTCTCTCTCTCTCTCTCTCTCTCTCTCTCTCTCTCTTTCTCTCTCCCTCTCTCTCTCCCTCTCTCTCTCCCTCTCCCTCAATTAAATTAAATTAAATTAAATTCAAAAAGACTGTATTGGCATGGGAAACATATGTTTACATTGCCAAAGCAAGTGAAATAGATAATAAACAAAAGTGAAATAAACAATTAAAAATTAACAGTAAACATTACACTTACAAAAGTATATGTTATAATGATGTGCAAATAGTTAAATTACAAAAGGGATAACAAATAAACATACATATGGGTTGTAATTACAATAGTGTGTCATGACGTTGGCCTGGGGGGTAGGTTTATGACAGTCATAAATACCCTACTGATGTTACATTTGCAAAACCCTTGGTTAACTTAGAGATTCTGGGAACATCAGAAGGTGGGGGGAAATTAACTATATTCTGGTAATCTGACCAATTGATCACATTGCGGTGGTACTTAATGAATATGATGTCAGTTCAGTTGTCATCTGAGACAATCTCATCAATGATAAGATGACAAACTCTACAGTGGAAAGTCTACACATCAGAGTTATCGGATTCACATGGAATTGTTGTTCAATTTAAATGTTTGAATAATACATTATTTGTGATGGGATGAAATGTGATTTTAGCTTCTAAAATGTGAGATTTGGGTTTTCATAAGATAGGGCTCTGCTTAATCAGTGGCCTGCCCCTGTGAAGGGACATGGGCTACAAAACTTTCCAAAAACGCCCTCCTCTCCCTTCCTATATAAGCCCTTGATGACAATATAACCTTCTGTTCCGAGGATGTAGGACGACGGTCCTATGTCAGAATGGTTCAGATAATAACTACAGAACGAAGCCAACATCAGCGTGAGCTTTGGTTGCGAATGGTATGAACTTTGAACTGTTATTCACTACAGAAGTGATAACTCCTAGCCGTTGAGTTAGCAACAGCAGATGCAACGAGGGTTAGGAAGGAACAGACAGAATATCCCGTCTATCACCCAACGACGTTACCACAACGTATCCAATTGACAACTAGAGACATTCTTCAAAGGACTCGGTTTGGCAACATGGCCTTCCATCTACCACCAACCTACCGAAGCACACCTCAGATTCAATATTTATTGCATTTTCCTTTTCCAAATGGGCGGTAATTTAGAATGCATCAGATACTGTATTTACGATAGCACAGCTTCTCCCTCTGTCCCTCAGTCTTCCCGCTCTTTCACTCAAACCCAGCCCTTTTGTAACGGTTTTCTTGGGTGAAGGAGAGTCGGACCAAGATGTGGCGTGGCTATTGAGATTCATGTTTAATAAAACAATGGAAACACGAATCAATACAAAAACAATAAACGTAACGTGAAAACCGAAACAGCCTATACTGGTGCAAAGTAACACAGAGACAGAAACAAGGACAATCACCCATGACACACTCAAAGAATATGGCTGCCTAAATATGGTTCCCAATCAGAGACAACGATAAACACCTGCCTCTGATTGAGAACCACTTCAGACAGCCATAGACTTTGCTAGCAAACCCCACTAAGCCACAATCCCAATACCTATGAAAAACCCCAAGACAAAACACACCACATACCAAAACCCATGTCACACCCTGGCCTGACCAACTAAATAAAGAAAACACAAAATACTAAGACCAGGGCGTGACACCTTTTCCTTTGTGTAACAAGCTGTCATATCTGTTCTGCCCGCTAGGGACGTTTTCCTTTATGACGTAATTTGTAATCAAGTTATGATTTAATTATGTGTATGTGTAATTCTGTGTGATTAGTTAGGTATTTAGTAAATAAATAATTAAACCCAATTTTGTATTGCTGATTCAAATTATTAGCCAGGGTTCATGTAGAACCAAGAATTTACAACTTTCAGATGAGACTGAATTAAGATGACAATTGATATTGACTACTATTGATGTAAAATATTACTAGGTCTTTAAGAGTTTATTCGGAAGATAACAGCTCTATAAATATTATTTCGTAGTGCCCGACTCTCTAGTTAATTACATTTACATGATTAGCTCAATCAGGTGATATTAATTACGGAGAAAATATTTTATAGAATAGCATGTCATATCACTTAATCCGGCATAGCCAAAGACACGATGGGTGTTGTTCTTCACTGGTTGCCCTTTTCTTGTGGCAACAACAAATCTTGCTGCTGTGATGGCACACTGTGGTATTTCACCCAATAGATATGGGTGTTTATCAAAATTGGGTGTGGTTTCAAGTTCTTTGTGGATCTGTGTAATCTGAGGAAAATATGTGTCTCAAATATGGCCATACATTTAGAAGGAGGTTAGGAAGTGCAGCTCAGTTTCCACCTTATTTTGTGGGCAGTGTGCACATAGCCTGTCTTCTCTTGAGAGCCAGGTCTGCTTATCGCTTGGTTTTTCTATATAGCAAGGCTATGCTCACTGAGTCTGTACATAGTCAAAGCTTTTCTTACATTTGGCTCAGTCACAGTGGTCAGGTATTTTACCACTGTGTACTCTCTGTTTAGGACCAAATATCATTCTAGTTTGCTCAGTTTTTTTGTTAATTCTTTCCAATGTATCAAGTAAATATCTGCCTGGCCAAGAGCACACCAGGACATAAAGCAGAGAGAGACACTCTAACAGCAACTGTGGAAAGGAGAGCACCTCCGTCCTCACACTGTGGAGCGACCTCCCCTCCTTTCCCCCCTCTCTCCACCCGTCCCATCCCCCTGTCCTCTCCACACCTCAACCCATTCCCTTTCCCTGGAAAAAAATAACTCATAGGCACCAGAAGGCCTTCATAAAGTTCTGCTTTTGTTTATGTAACTCGTTCAGCATATTTTGTTACCGCTCCTCGGAGGATCCCATGTTTTTCTGTCCTCTGCTGGTGTGCCTAGGAGTCATAACATGATGGATATTCAATTCAGCAACAAATATCATAAGCTGAGAAACACACATCAGTAGATGTAGATGTGATATGAAGCCTGCCAGCAAAGTCACCAGAGGAAGTAAGGAGGGCTGGTGGGTCTGTGACGACATGTGCGTGTGTGTGTGTGTGTGTGTGTGTGTGTGTGTGTGTGTGTGTGTGTGTGTGTGTGTGTGTGTGTGTGTGTGTGTGTGTGTGTGTGTGTGTGTGTGTGTGTGTGTGTGTGTGTGTGTGTGTCATACATGCATGTGTGTTTTTGTGTATCTGTGTATTTGTAAATGCATGTGTGTGTGTGTGTGTGTTCAGTGCATGTGTGTGTGTGTGTTCGGTGTATGCATGTGTGTGTGTGTGTGTGTGTGTGTGTGTGTGTGTGTGTGTGTGTGTGTTCAGTGCATGTGTGTGTGTGTGTTCGGTGCATGCATGTGTGTGTGTGTGTGTGTGTGTGGCTGGAGAAGGTCTCCCCAGAACTTTTTTCAGTGGGGGATTGGATGCTTTGTCTCCTTCACAGGCCTGGCTGCTTCCTCTCCATGCTCATAGAAGAAACAGTCTTGGAGGGATCCTCCTCTCGCAGAGCCTCCCGAGGCCCAAATTGTGTTCCATTGTAATGCACTCTCTCAACCGAAACGGGACACTCTCCGAGATATATCGACCACATGGGCCTGTTTTCCCTTGTAGGCATCATCTTTTTTTATTAAATTTGTCCCGAAAGGGGGTGGGGTTCAACACTGTTGTGTACAGTCGCTGTCGCGCGAGCCGTGCGGTTGTATGAGGTAATTGTTCTGGAGGCCTCTGGGAGACTATGTGGAGACAGGGTTGGAGAATTGAAATAATTTTTCTTCATCTTGTTGCTTGAGACCTCTTTCCCTTGACACAAGGGCAGGTTTCTGTTCTCTGTTTCTCCTTTTTGGGGAGCTATGTCCTTTGTAATGGCATGGATTCACAATTTCACAGAATCATAAGCATGGCCCATCAGAGCGGAAAAAAGCATGGCCCATCAGTATGGCCCATCAGAGTGGCCTGGCAGTATGTCCCATCAGTATGGCCCATCAGAGTGAAAAAAAGCATGGCCCATCAGTATGGCCCATCAGAGTAGCCTGGCAGTATGGCCCATCAGTATGGCCCATCAGTATGGCCCATCAGAGTGGCCCATCAGTATGGCCCATCGGAGTGGCCCATCAGTATGGCCCATCAGTATGTCCCATCAGTATGGCCCATCAGTATGTCCCATCAGTATGGCCCATCAGTGTGGCCCATCAGAGTGGCCCATCAGTATGGCCCATCAGAGCTCACCCAACTCACCCAAATTTAAATCGTAACTATACTATACTGTGCCTTAAGTAGAGCCTTCTCTACTCTGCTTTTGGGGCTGCCCTGCTGTCATAGCCTTTCAGGGCAATGGAGAAAGTGGCTCAACGCTATGCTAGCAAAGAGTTGAGGAGCCGAGAGCTTGCAAAAAGGGGGTAGGGTGGGGAGCGAAGGTGTGGGGAGGGTTGGGGAGGGGATAGTGCTATTTTTGGTTGGATTTGTATATGCTATGCTCAGAGGTAGGGTCACACAAAGTTCAGAGACAGTTTTCAAGTGGAAATAATATGTCTGCCTCTGTGTGTGTGTGTGTGTGTGTGTGTGTGTGTGTGTGTGTGTGTGTGTGTGTGTGTGTGTGTGTGTGTGTGTGTGTGTGTGTGTGTGTGTGTGTGTGTGTGTGGGGGGGGGGGGGCGTTGTGGGGGGTATCTTTGTGAAATAACTTTCTGGCTAAACCTGGTGACCTTGATCCCAGCCTCCTCCTTTTAAAAATATATTGTTGACACACATGTTAGACTAAGACAACAACAGCCTCCAGAGGACTATCTGTCAGCAGGCCAAACAGTGTCTGCTACATGAATAGTAACTAAGAGATTGACAGATAGGTCACAATTTGATGAAGTACAATTCGTATATGGAATGAACTGTCCAGGTATATGCATACACACACACACACACACACACACACACACACACACACACACACACACACACACACACACACACACACACACACACACACACACACACACACACACACACACACACACACACACACGCACACACACACACACACACACACGCACACACACACACACACACACACACACCATTACAGTTTTTTTCAAGTGCTAACATGCATTGGTCAAAAACGAAGTCACATTGTCAAAACCCTTCACACAGTCAACGAAGCAGAAGTGTATGTGAACCAAACTGAATCATTTTGCATTGTTTTCACACAACATACATTCAATAACCACATTCCCCTGAAATCCATGAACTATTTTGTCGTTCATACTCCACCACCTGCAAAACTCTGAATGCAGCATGTTTTCAAATGCAAACACACTGTTTCTAAAACTGTTAAGAACACATTCAAAACAGAATGATGGCAAATGTTGTGCATTTCTGCAGTAACCAGACTGAAACATATAGAACATCTCAGCAGAATATTTAATCATTCCAAACACAGCTGATTGTAACTTCAGTTGAAAGCCCACCCAAGTGTTCTATTTTTAGTCTCGTTACCAAACAGATAAAATAGGACAGCTTCGGAATTATTTAGTTTGGAAACATGGGTCAAGGAAGACAGGTTGGTGGGGAAAGAAGAGTGGCAGCGTTGGATTAGACATCCTAGAAGATACTTTCCAAAACGCATCGCCAGAGAAGACATAAGATGTGATGCTGATGAGAACTTGTGGCCAAATGCAGGAGAGAGGGAGAAGTAGAACCCTCACAGTACTGTACAGTATGAGTGATTATACTATACATGTTGATGAGAACTAGAACCCTCACAGTACTGTACAGTATGAGTGATTATACTATACATGTTGATGAGAACTAGAACCCTCACAGTACTGTACAGTATGAGTGATTATACTATACATGTTGATGATAACTAGAACCCTCACAGTACTGTACAGTATGAGTGATTATACTATACATGTTGATGAGAACTAGAACCCTCACAGTACTGTACAGTATGAGTGATTATACATGTTGATGAGAACTAGAACCCTCACAGTACTGTACACTATGAGTGATTATACTATACATGTTGATGAGAACTAGAACCCTCACAGTACTGTACACTATGAGTGATTATACTAGACATGTTGATGAGAACTAGAACCCTCACAGTACTGTACACTAAGAGTGATTATATTATACATGTTGATGAGAACTAGAACCCTCACAGTACTGTACACTATGAGTGATTATATTATACATGTTGATGAGAACTAGAACCCTCACAGTACTGTACAGTATGAGTGATTATACTATACATGTTGATGAGAACTAGAACCCTCACAATACTGTACACTATGAGTGATTATACTATACATGTTGATGAGAACTAGAACCCTCACAGTACTGTACAGTATGAGTGATTATACTATACATGTTGATGAGAACTAGAACCCTCACAGTACTGTACAGTATGAGTGATTATACTATACATGTTGATGAGAACTAGAACCCTCACAGTACTGTACACTATGAGTGATTATACTATACATGTTGATGAGAACTAGAACCCTCACAGTACTGTACACTATGAGTGATTATATTATACATGTTGATGAGAACCAGAACCCTCACAGTACTGTACAGTATGAGTGATTATACTATACATGTTGATGAGAACCAGAACCCTCACAGTACTGTACAGTATGAGTGATTATACTATACATGTTGATGAGAACCAGAACCCTCACAGTACTGTACACTATGAGTGTTATACTATACATGTTGATGAGAACCAGAACCCTCACAGTACTGTACAGTATGAGTGATTATACTATACATGTTGATGAGAACTAGAACCCTCACAGTACTGTACACTATGAGTGATTATATTATACATGTTGATGAGAACTAGAACATGTTGATGAGAACTAGAACCCTCACAGTACTGTACAGTATGAGTGATTATACTATACATGTTGATGAGAACCAGAACCCTCACAGTACTGTACACTATGAGTGTTATACTATACATGTTGATGAGAACCAGAACCCTCACAGTACTGTACAGTATGAGTGATTATACTATACATGTTGATGAGAACTAGAACCCTCACAGTACTGTACACTATGAGTGATTATATTATACATGTTGATGAGAACTAGAACATGTACTGATATGAGATTATACTAGAACCCTCACAGTACTGTACAGTATGAGTGATTATACTATACATGTTGATGAGAACCAGAACCCTCACAGTACTGTACACTATGAGTGATTATACTATACATGTTGATGAGAACTAGAACATGTTGATGAGAACTAGAACCCTCACAGTACTGTACAGTATGAGTGATTATACTATACATGTTGATGAGAACTAGAACATGTTGATGAGAACTAGAACCCTCACAGTACTGTACAGTATGAGTGATTATACTATACATGTTGATGAGAACTAGAACCCTCACAGTACTGTACACTATGAGTGATTATATTATACATGTTAATAATGTTTTTGTTGTAATTATTATTGCAGACCTGGAATTTCAGGAATTTGTTTTTTGTTTCAACTTTTCATTTTTCACAAGTAAATTACTATATGCAAAGATATTGAAAAAATAAAGGCTATTAAAGCAAACTGCTGCATTTCTGATTCATTCTTGTTACATATACTTTAGTACAGTCAGTAAAGTGAAAAGGTGTTATTCGTATTCTATAGTGAAGTACTGATCTAAGAAAAGTTAATCATTTATGTAATGCTCCCTGTTGTTAGTGTTTTTTAGGTCATTGTTTTATGAGTCTCAAAGTTATGCTTTCTGAGTGAGAATTGTTGCCAGTGTCGTGGTTGAACAAGAATATTTTGAGACATGTATGAAGTGTTTTGGTGGTTTGAGTGAGTTTTGAAGGTGAGATGAATTGTTTGGCCAAGATGCATGTTGGTAATGCACTGTGAAGAGTTTGGAAAAAGTGGCTCAGTATTGACCAATGCTTTTTAGCAAAAAACTGTAAGTCTGCTCTTTGGGCCCCCTATTGAACAAAGCCATATCCCTGCCTTTCAGACTCCCCTGCCAAGTAAGGTGAGGTTACTATCCCGCACACAGAGAGAGGCTCACAACACAGTTTACTTACCCACAAGAACCTGCCTGCCTCCCTCCCAACACAGTTTACTTACCCACAAGAACCCGCCTGCCTCCCTCCCAACACAGTTTACTTACCCACAAGAACCTGCCTTTCTCCCTTCCTCCCTGCCTGTCTGCCTGCCTGCCCCCCTGCCTCCCTGCATCCCTGCCTCCCTCCTTCCCAAAACAGTTTACTTACCCACAAGAGCCTGCCTCCATCCCTGCCTGCCACCTGCCTCCGTGCTTCCCTCTCAACACAGTTAACTTACCCACAGAAACCTGCATGCCTCCCTCCCTCCTTGCCTGCCTGCCTCCATGCTTCCCTCCCTCCTTGACTGCCTGCCTCCATGCCTTCCTCCCTCCTTACCTGCCTGCCTGCCTCCATGCCCCCCTCCCTCCTTGCCTGCCTGCCTGCCTCCATGCCCCCCTCCCTCCTTGCCTGCCTGCCTCCATGCCTCCCTCCCTCCTTGCCTGCCTGCCTGCCTCCATGCCTCCCTCCTTGCCTGCCTGCCTGCCTCCATGCCTATTTGTCCCAGCATCGCCCCAGGCCCCCTCAGCCCAGCGATCTTGCATAATGCATCGTCTACATTGCATTAATATTGCAGCAGGTACATCCAGATTTGCTGGGGCCCACAGGAGCCGCAGACCCTGTTCTTTAGTTGAGTGAACATCCAGGGCAAGGTCTTGATCACACCTTTTCTGGTGTGTGTGTGAAGGGGGGGAGGGGGGTTGTGTGTTTTGATGTGTGTATGTGGGGTGTTGATGTACGTTTCTGCAGTTGGTGTGTGTGTGTGCGTAATTAGGTCTATACTGTAGGAAGGCTTGACCATTTCACTGAGGCTAGATTCACAGGATGGTTGTGTCTGGTTCCTTCAGTGTTTTGTTCATCAACACATTTTTCATTCCTTTACATTTTCTTGCTAAACAAGTTTATTTGCAGATAAACTTCTCAGTGTATGTGGGCCCACTGGTATCTGTATGAGTGTGTGCTCATGCATGGATGTCTGTGCATGTGTGTGTGTGTGTGTGTATGTGGTGTGTGTATGTGGTGTGTGCATGTGTGTGTGTGCATATATGTGTGCATGTGGATATATGTGTGTGTGTGTGTGTGTGTGTGTGTGTGTGTGTGTGTGTGTGTGTGTGTGTGTGTGCATTTGTGAGCGTGTGTGGATATGTGTGTGCATTTGTGCGTGTGTGGATGTGTGTGTGTATGTGTCTGTGCATTGGTGTGTACAGTATATGCATGAGTGAATGTGTCTATGCGTGTGCATATGTGTTTGTGTCCATGTGTGTGTGTCTGTCTTTGTGTGTGTGTGGCAGGCCTTTTTGACACGCATTACCAGGGAGGTGAGAGGGGGGGACCTGACACGAGGGCAACCAGCCATGTTGGAGAGATTAGTGATGCAGGGAAAGATGCTGTACTGTTTGACCGCTGGCCTGCCGATGAGACCTGATTATCAATGAGTACAGAATAACCCTCTCCCCCACCCGACCAACCACCTCGCCACTTCTCCTCCCTCTTCCCCCCATCTGAGTGCCCTCTCCCAAGAGAAACACTCGGTGTCCGAGCTTATTAGAGCAGAGAGATGGAGAGAGAGAGAGAGAGAGAGAGAGAGAAGGAAAGAGGGAAAGAAAGAAAGAAAGAGTACATGGACCAGTCACTCCACATGATGCCCCAAAAGACTGTGCCCCTCAACCCTTCTTCCCCCTCCCCCTCTCCCCTACCTCTTCCCAGGTGAACTCTAATTGACAGGTTAATGGGGAGGATGCAGGGGGCAAGCACATCGTTAGGACTACTGTCTTGTAATTGTGCACTGCGGCGATGCTTGACAGTTGACACCTGGGCAGCAAGTCAGAGTTATTCTTCAGAATACACAGTGCCACAGGCACTAGACTGACTGGAGCTATGGATTATCAGAGTTTGTTGTGTACTGACTCGGTAGGGGAGGAAAGTCAATACACACGCATGCACACAACTACACACGCATGCACACACACACACACACACACACACACACACACACACACACACACACACACACACACACACACACACACACACACACACACACACACACACACACACACACACACACACACACACTGAGAAATGCACAGTACTAGAACTGAAAGCTTTCTTTAAATGTTGCCAATGATTGGAACAGCCATGGTTCTGTTTTGAACTTTTTGTAAATAATCGCTGTTGTTGATATCCATTTGGCATGGTGCAGAACATTAAAATAACAGTAGTTATTGTAACAACCCTTTTCAAAAGCACTGAGAGGAGTCATTGGAATTTTAAAATGCTTCAGTCGATAAAATGCTGAAGCAAAATAAGGTTGCCTAATTTTCACGCATTGTCATATGAATACACGAATACAGTATTACATGAACACAGTATTACATGAATACAGTATTACATGAACACAGTATGCATGAACACAGTATTACATTAATACACTATTACATGAACACACTATTACATGAACACAGTATTACATGAATACAGTATTACATGAACACACTATTACATGAACACACTATTACATGAACACAGTATTACATGAACACACTATTACATGAACACACTATTACATGAATACAGTATTACATGAACACAGTATTACATGAATACAGTATTACATGAACACAGTATGCATGAACACAGTATTACATTAATACAGTATTACATGAACACAGTATTACATGAATACAGTATTACATGAATACAGTATTACATGAACACACTATTACATGAACACACTATTACATGAATACAGTATTACATGAACACACTATTACATGAATACAGTATTACATGAATACAGTATTATATGAATACAGTATTACATGAACACACTATTACATGAACACACTATTACATGAACACAGTATTACATGAATACACATGAACTATTACATTAATACACTGACATGAACACACTATTACATGAACACACTATTACATGAACACAGTATTACATGAACACACTATTACATGAACACACTATTACATGAATACAGTATTACATGAATACAGTATTATATGAACACAGTATTACATGAATACAGTATTACATGAATACAGTATGCATTTACATGCCATTGAACGCCTGGATAGTGGGTTCAATTTAAAATGTCTGCACATAAGTACGTGGCTTTAGATAAACATGTCTGCTAAATGGCATATACTGTATATTATCATATTATATTAGTTTGAGGTGTTGTTTGCCTTCCTAACAATATACTTTACCATATTGCTTAGTCTATCAAATTAGTACTTCTAGGCTGAACTGTCAAGAGGCCCTACAGCAGAAGTTGGAGCGATAGAGATGATAGAGAGAGATGGAGAGAGAGAGAGATGGAGAGAGAGAGATGGAGAGAGAGAGAGATGGAGAGAGAGAGAGAGATGGAGAGAGATAGAAAGACGTGGAGGAACTAGCAAGACAGAGAGAAAGAGAGAGAGAGAGAGAGAGAGCTAAGCTAGGGAGCGATCTTCATCTCCACAGACACTCTTTCTTCTTCCGTCCTCCCTCCATCAGGGCCCTCTCCTCCTTCAGAAGGGGTAATGCAGCAGAAGAAAATAAGCGATTGAATGCGCACTGGGTGTGAAGACATGAAAAGAAAGGGAAATGTGGAGGAGAAGGAGAGGTCCAATGCATTCCCATAATGACACAGCCTACTGCCTCCTCTCAATAGGGTCAATGACTGCAGGGGAGCACGTCGTGTGGTTAGGCCCAAGAGATAGAGATCTAGGAACTTGCCGCTAGCCACACAGCTAGGATCAGATGACCCTACCCTCAATAATAGTCATAACGGGGATGAAGGGTGAAAAAGTGTGACCTTATATTCTCCTGAGACTCAACAAAAAAAAGGTTGTAGAATTATTATACATTTGTTTGCATCACAAAACTGTTTGCCAATCGACACGTTACAAATCATTTTTGGGGACAAGACAGTTGTATTTATTTATTAGTGTATATGTACTGTAGTAGACATTAGGATTTGGTTGATAGTAAATAAGAAAAATGTAATATCACAGTAAAATGGTACAGTAGGCAAAAACCATAGCTCATCCTGAAGTCCACTACAAGAGCACATGTATTAACAAGCTCTTATTTATCTCTTATTTCATGTGAAAAAAGTATTGCAGTGCTCTGAAAAGTCACCAAACTATTCTGAGATGCATATCTATTATGTATTTGAATATCAAACTATTTGAATATCAAACTCACAAAAAAAATCATAATTGCACAATTACACACACTTACCATAAAATGTGCTAATTGTGATGGAAGCCATTCTGAAGAACCAGAAAGAAAAAATAATCAAAGTGACACCACAGCACGTGATACTGTATCATTGAAAAGCCCAGAATGTCCTGTCAAACATACAACAGGACCATAACACAGCGAAAGTATGTTAGAAATGACAAAAAGGAGGAGGATATCAGCGGTTAGGGGCCGTTTCTACCAACTCCTTCGGACGAGCCCTGGATTGTGTCGAGAAGTGGAGGAGTGGGCCAGACATGTCGAGGTGAGTAAAATGAGCCTCCAATACTTATTTTGTGCTCTCCATTGTATTCCGACAAGTGATATCATTCTTATGCAATGCTAGTCCCTCGACTGACAGAGTAGTGCAGATAGAGTCATGCTATCTAAGATCATTGATTATGTTTGCTTAAAAAGGCACAATCTGTAACTTTAATCTCCAGTCAAAAGTGCTGCCTCTGCACTCGTATATAAACTGGGTCTTGGTTAATGTAACTGCCACTGAGTTATTTGAATTGGTCAAATTCACCAAACTCTTGGAGCCAAAGACGAGCGGACCAGTTTGCACCGAAATTTGAATGTGAACAAATCAACAACAAACGGTTAACTTAAATGTATGTGTAGCCTACATGTAAACACATAATTTAACATTCAACTGTTGCCAGGGTTGATAGGTTTTAGGTTGCATGTGCTTGGGGAGTAGTTAAAAAACACTGGCAATGGGGGAACAGTCTGAAAAACACACATCCCTCTTGGGAGTCCATAGCACTCAACAGGTAGTTACTATTGCACCATGGGTCTCCAGCTCTCCTGTGTGTCTATGGGGATCCAGGCTGAATATTGATATTGTGCTTGGCGCTTTAAGGCTTCTCTCCTTCTCTCCTTGTCATGCTAAGTAAGCAGACGGGCCATTGGGGGAAAGGCAGCAGCTTTCAGACGATTCCCAGCTCTACTGCTCCACAATCATCTGAGCCCCCCACTCTCCCACTGTCTGCCTCCCATATCGGTCCCATCGCAACACCATCTGCCCCATTTTGGTTCTGTTAATTAGGGATAAGGTCCCACTGTTCAATCTCTCACTCATTCCGCCTTCTCCATCCTGCTTATATTTGATATTTCATAGTGGAAAAGGGGCTGAGGATGGAGCAGCCATGATTTAGATCTTAGAAGGTTCCAGAGGTAAATTATATCTAAAAGTTTAATCCAAAAAGGTTAAGTAGAATCAAAAGGTGACTTGGGACAGTGAAAACAATGTTTTAGGCAGGCAGAGAGCACACTAAGCCATCTTCTTATCATACTTCACAGATCCATCTAGATTAAAGAAAGGGATGAATGACTGGGTGTGATCTGTTTGACTATCAGCCAAAGCTAAGGCAAGTCAAAAAGAAGCCCTTATCTTTAAATCATTATTGTTGTTTGATAAACCACAAAGTGAAATGAAATGTGAATTTATTCAAAGTAAAGAGAATCCAATCAGAGCAGACAGTCAAGGGATGCGCTACTTTAATTGATAAATAATGACCCAAAATTGCAGCAACTGACAATGTTAATGATTGTAATAATATCTTACCAGTTTTTTAGGAATACCACCTGGCTCAATTACAAACCCCAACAGCTTTGACTCGCAAATTCTCCAGGAACATTTACCGCAAGGAAAACACATTAGTGAAAATGCTAAACAAATCAAATGCTAGTCTAATGGGGGGATTACTTGTTTTGAAACTTATACAGGAGGTCTGGGAGATGAGGTCTGAGATCTGGGAAAAGACAGAGGAATGATTGACTGCTGGAAGAAACCCCAAGCACGAGGGTCAGGCATCTGTCAGTCAAATAGTTAACCAAATGCAAGAGGAGGAGGAGGGAGAAGAAGAGGAGGAGGAGGGGGAAGAAGAGTAAGAGAAGGAGGGGGAAAGGGGGAAGAAGAGGAGGAGGTGGTGGGGGGGAAGAAGAGTATGTGGAGGAGGGGGGGAGAAGAGGAGGAGGAGGGGGCAGAAGAGGAGAAAGAAGGGGAAAAAGAGGAAGAGGTGGAGAAAGGGAAGGGGGGGGGAAGAGAAAGGGGAGGAGGAGGAGGAGGGGGAAGAGAAAAGGGAGGAGGAGGAGGAAGAGGGGAGGAGAAAGTAATAGGAGGCTGTCCATCCCAAGAGAAAACTCACACATTCCACTGTCTACTTTAATATGATGTCTTCCCTGACTCAGTTTGAGCCAATCCGTTATTCACTCACACAACCTGCTCCAGTCACATTTGGAGGGCACCTACAGATGTAGATAATTTGCCAGCGGAATGCCTAGTTTTTATATTAAAATTCACACAGGAATGCCTCCAGGTGAGATTTATCAGGCTAATAAATACTTTTTACTGCAAAAGTGTGTGGGTGTGTGTATGTGTGTGTTTGCGTGCCTGTATGTGTGTTTAAATGTAATGTACATCATGTACAAATAGGATTTCTGACATTATTTTATTATTATTACGTTTAGTTGTCAGGGACAACATGTACATGCCATTACACCAGACTGTAGTCCCTGGGCAGGAAACAATTAACATCAACAAATCAATACAATCCTACACACTATTAAAATATCTATTTATACATATAAAAATAATAAAAATAGACAACAATGGACAAGATAATGCTAATATAACATCAAAGTTTAAATGTGCCTTGGTCCTCATTATCCAACATTTTGAGAGGTGTCACGTTCTAACCATAGTTCTGTTATTTTATTCTTTGTTTTAGTATGGTCAGGGCGTGAGTTTCGGTGGGCAGTCTGTTTGTTTTTCTATGTTTATTGTTTTTTTTCTGTTCGGTCCATCATGAACACTATGGTTCTCAATCAGAGGCAGGACCAAGCAGCGTGTTGTTACATGGGAGGACGTTGTCTCTGATTGAGAATCATAGGATTAAGGTAGCCTGGGTTTCACTTTTGGTTGGTGGGTGTTTGTTTTCCGTGTGAGTGTTTGGGCCACACGGTACTGTCTGGTCTCCAGGTTTTTGTTTTGTTCACATCGTTTATTGTTTTGTATTTCAGTGTTCAGGTCGTTTTGAATAAATCATCATGAACACTTACCATGCTGCACTTTGGTCCGATTTGGTCCAGGCCAGTCTGTCCTGAGCTGCCAGCCAGGAGCAGCCAGAGCCGCCAGCCAGCCAGGAGCCGCCAGAGCCGCCAGCCAGCCAGGAGCCGCCAGAGCTCTCAGCCAGCCAGGAGCCGCCAGAGCCGCCAGCCAGCCAGGTGCCGCCAGAGCCGCCAGCCAGCCAGGAGCCGCCAGAGCCGCCAGCCAGCCAGGAGCCGCCAGAGCTCTCAGCCAGCCAGGAGCCGCCAGCCAGCCAGGAGGAGCCGCCAGAGCTCTCAGCCAGCCAGGAGCCGCCAGAGCCGCCAGCCAGCCAGGTGCCGCCAGAGCTGCCAGCCAGCCAGGAGCCGCCAGCCAGCCAGGAGCCGCCAGAGCTCTCGGCCAGCCAGCCAGGAGCCAGCCAGAGCCGTCAGCCAGCCAGGAGCCGCCAGGAGCCGCCAGCCGCCAGCCAGCCAGGAGCCGCCAGAGCCGCCAGCCAGGGAGCCGCCAGAGCTGTCAGCCAGCCAGGAGCCGCCAGAGCCGCCAGCCAGCCAGGAGCCGCCAGAGCCGCCAGAGCTGTCACCCAGCCAGGAGCCGCCAGAGCCGTCAGTCAGCCAGGAGCCGCCAGAGCCGTCATTCACTCCGGAGCTGCCGGAATCTCCCATCCGTCCGGCGCTGCCGGAATCTCCCGTTCATTCAGGGCCCGTGGCAAGGGTCACCAGTCCGACGTCGGCGGCGAGGGTCGCCGCTCATAAGAGGCCAAGGGGGCGGGTGAGGAGGCGGACAAAAACTGTGGTGAAGTGGGGTCCACGTCCGGCGCCAGAGCCGCCACCGCGGACAGACGCCCACCCAGACCCTCCCCTATAGGTTCAGGTTTTGCGGCCGGAGTTCGCACCTTTGGGGGGGGGGGTACTGTCACGTTCTGACCATAGTTCTGTTATTTTATTCTTTGTTTTAGTATGGTCAGGGCGTGAGTTGGGGTGCGCAGTCTATGGATTTTATAGACTTGTGTGTGGTGGTTTTTGTGGGAGTGAATATGCCAAACCCCCTAGTGTCCTACCACACCACAGGAGTCGCCTGTGTAAATCCAGACTGATTAAATCAGTGTTGGACTAGAACACTGGGTTCATTGCAGAGCATAAGCCCCATTCATCATCTATAAATTGGCACTAATCATTCTACAGGCTGGCAAGGCAGGCTTTTACCTTAAGGTGAAATGCAAACTGCATGAAGAGTCATTAACAACTATAACTAAAACTATAATGTTTATATATATCAAATCAAATTGATTTATATAGCCCTACTTACATCAGCTGATATCTATAAGTGCTGTACCGAAACCCAGCCTAAAACCCCAAACAGCAAGCAATATGTTTACTTCCAATATTTCTGATACTTTCCAAAGTTACATAGGTATACAATAGCCCCTAAAATATTTGATATATAAATGTTACAGAGACAGGGTTGATAAAGACACCGCCATCTCTATTAGACAAACCCAGAGGAAAACATAACCCTGCTCCCATTATATATGATCACATATCTCTATCTTCATGCTTTTTGCAGTTTCATTTATCCCCAGTCATTTAATCCCCTCTCTCCCTCCCTTTGTACTTCAGCGCCATTACAACACCCGCAGGGTAGGCCTCCATGTACCTATGAACTACTTTTCAGCTGGAAGAAAAATATATAGAAAAAAGAAAAAAAGCAGGATAACATCTACAGATGAAAAAAAAAGAAGGAGCAGTAACCAAAGCCAAGCTGGAACAGTAACATACACGTAACGGTTGAGTCTCCTGTGGTGCTGGCAGCAGTTAAAACAGAGTTCTCTCTCACTCCCTCCTCTCTCTCTTGCCCTCCTCGCAGGCTGGCAGGGTCGGTCCGCGCCGGGTGGCGGGCGCTAGCTGGTCTCACCGTGGCCTCGTCTCACCGCTGCTAGACGTCTGCCCGGGCATTCATCGCCCCACTCCACTTTCCTGAACCTGCCCAGTAACACAATAATGTAAAACAAAAAGAGTCTCCTGAGATATTAGAAAAGATCAAGGTTCATTTCTAAATTACAAATGTGCTTTTGGATGATTATATGTGACATGTTATCTGAGAGTTATACTGCATGGACTTTCCCCCTTATTACATCTGGTGTGCTCTCCTGGCGAGGTCTTAGAGTGAATTTAGGTCTAGATTCAATCAGATCAAGCGTTAACCGGTTCATAGCCGACACCTGCATAGCTAATGTTTTGGAGCTGTGAAATCGGTAAGCAGCTGCTCTTGATCGTTTTCAGGAAGCCACACCCTCCCACCCGCCTTAGAAGGTCGGAACAGGAAAGTGTGGCTATGTAGAAATAATGAAGCTCAAATTGAAAATAAGGAAACTAAATAAATGAGGATTTCTATCAGCCTTATAATGGTGTAGATTACATCTCACATTCCATTGTTTGAACTTGTAAACAAGGTTGCATAGGATTTCTCTTAAGCGACTCCGTGCAGCCAATGGCTATGTCCGGTTTAGGAATATTGCCAGGAGACGCTTGTGGATTTGACAGCTCTAACAGCAGATCCGACTCCGTTAAAACGGATCTGATTGAAAAGAGTCCTAAATGAAGTATTCTATGGTACTAATTGAAATATTTGGGTAAAATGGGGTCACAGTTTTTGTGTGAGAGAGGTAACACACGTACAATCTTGTTTAACTAACCTTGTGGAGACACAATTGATTCCTATTCTAAATCGTATTTTCCCTAACCCTAACCTAACCTAAGCCACAAAAGCTATCCTTAACCATAAACCTAAACCTAACCCTAGGCTTAAATGTAGCCTTTTACACCTAAACCTAATTCTATCCTTAACCCTAAATCTAAACCTAACCCTAGCCTTAACTGTAGCCTTTTACACCTAAACCTAATTCTAACCCTAAAGCTAAACCTAACCCTAACCCTAGCCTTAAATGTAGCCTTTTACACCTAAACCTAATTCTAACCATAACCCTAAACCTAAACCTAACCCTAGCCTTAAATGTAGCCTTTTACACCTAAACCTAATTCTAACCTTAAACCTAAACCTAACCCTAGCCTTAAATGTAGCCTTTTACACCTAAACCTAATTCTAACCTTAAACCTCAACAGCCTTTTTCCTTGTGGAGATTGGAAAAATGTCCCAAGTTGGTCCAATTTTTGTTCTGGTCCACACAAGTATAGTTAAACATGTTCACGCGCACACGCAAGCACACACACACACACACGTGTGCTGTCTCAGGCATGGACGGGAGGTGATAGCACGAAAGACCCTTGACTTTAATCCTCAGCGAAACCAACACATTTTCCTTCTGCAAAGGCCTGTGAAATCAAAGACGAGTATTTAAGTCAGAAAATCTGGCCAGCTTTCGTTCCAAAATGTATGAGTGCATGTTCTTATAGCCTAGTGTTGCAAGAGATAATAAAACAAGTAATGTTTGTAAAAAAACAAACATATTCACGATAGAAAAAAAGGCAGATTTCATCAAATGATTACTATGGGACTCTGGACACATATATGACTATGGGAATTACACTCCACATATATGACTATGGGAATTACACTCCACATATATGACTATGGGAATTTCACTCCACATATATGACTATGGGAATTACACTCCACATATATGACTATGGGAATTACACTCCACATATATGACTATGGAACTCCGGACACATATATGACTATGGGAATTACACTCCACATATATGACTATGGGAATTACACTCCACATATATGACTATGGGAATTACACTCCACATATATGACTATGGGAATTACACTCCACATATATGACTATGGGAATTACACTCCACATATATGACTATGGGAATTACACTCCACATACATGACTATGGGAATTACACTCCACATATATGACTATGGGAATTACACTCCACATATATGACTATGGGAATTACACTCCACATATACAGCAAAAAAAGAAACATCCTCCCACTGTCAACTGCGTTTATTTTCAGCAAACTTGACCTGTGTAAATATTTGTATTAACATAACAAGATTCAACAACTGAGACATAAACTGAACAAGTTCCACAGACATGTGACTAACAGAAATGGAATAATGTGTCCCTGAACAAAAGGGGGGTCAAAATCAAAAGTAACAGTCTGTATCTGGTGTGGCCACCAGCTGCATTAAGTACTGCAGTGCATCTCCTCCTCGTGGACTGCACCAGATTTGCCAGTTCTTGCTGTGAGATGTTACCCCACTCTTCCACCAAGTTCCCAAACATTTCTGGGGAGAATGGCCCTAGCTCTCACCTGACATTCCTGTCTTGCAAGAAATCACGCACAGAACGAGCAGTATGGCTGGTGGCATTGTCATGCTGGAGGGTCATGTCAGGATGAGCTTGCAGGCGGGGTACCACATGAGGGAGGAGGTTGTCTTCCCTGTAACGCACAGCGTTGAGATTGCCTGCAATGACAACAAGCTCAGTCCAACACACCGCCCCAGACCATGACGGACCCTCCACTTCTAAAATGACCTCGCTCCAGAGTACAGGCCTCGGTGTAACGTTCATTCCTTCGATGATAAACGCGAATCTGACCATCACCCCAGGTGAGACAAAACCGTCAACGAAGAGCACTTTTTGACAGTCCTGTCCGGTCCAGCAATGGTGGGTTTGTGCCCATAGGCAATGTTGTTGCCGGTGATGTCTGGTGAGGACCTGCCTCACAACAGTCCAGCCTCTCTCAGCCTATTACGGACAGTCTGAGCACTGATGGAAGGATTGTGCATTCCTGGTGTAACTCAGGTAGTTGTTGTTGCCATCCTGTACCTGTCCCGCAGGTGTGATGTTTGGATGTACCAATCCTGTGCAGGTGTTGTTACACGTGGTCTGCCACTGCGAGGACGATCAGCTGTCTGTCCTGTCTCCCTGTAGCGCTGTCTTAGGCGCCTAAGGCACATTCACGCAGATGAACAGGGACCCCAGTCATCTTTCTTATGGTGTTTTTCAGAGTCAGTAGAAAGGCCTCTAGTGTCCTAAGTTTTCATAACTGTGACCTTAATTGCCTACCGTCTGTAAGCTGTTAGTGTCTTAACAACCATTCCACAGGTGCATGTTCATTAATTGTTTATGGTTCATTGAACAAGCATGGGAAACAGCATTTAAACCCTTTACAATGAAGATCTGTCAAGTTATTTGGATTTTTACAAATTCTCTTTGAAAGACATGGTCCTGAAAAAGGGACGTTTATTTTTTTACTGAGTTTATATGCGGGCCAAAGCCAAAGGAAAGACCATAAATCCAAGCCATTTATAGAAGCAACAGACATTGAATCCAGACGAAAATCGTAACCTTTTATGAATGAACCTTTTAACCTGAAGTCCATTGCCTCACTAGCCCATCTCAATGATCAATTTCTGACGACAGCCAGGCCTCAATCTATCACAGACTGGAAGTCGCTTTCCTCTCAAAACTCCTCTTTCTTAGAATTTACATCCAACCGCCCAGTACGTGTACAAGTACGCCACGAGTCTCAGCCAAACGTTCCAATCACACATCAACCTTGCTGGCCATGGCGTGCGCTGAGGCCCCCAAGCGGGGCCCCAAGCGCTGAGTTGGTTTGTGTCCAGCCTCAACACAAGCAGACTGTGTGGCGGGGGCCCAGGGCCCCCTCTCTCTAAGGCCCGGAGGAAATGGCTTCACTCAACACCTGGTAGCTACAGGAACGCTTTACGCCATGTGGGGCGATGAAAGTACGGCCCTAGTTGGGGACCTAATAAAAGTAAAGAATACAAATAAAGAAATACTAATTTAAACCCATTCAGTCTGGTGGAGGGAAGGAGGTGGAAGAGAGATTGGAGGAAGGCAGAGAGAGATTGGAGGGAGACAGAGAGAGAATGGAGGAAGACAGAGAGAGAATGGAGGAAGACAGAGAGAGAAAAGGGGAGAGACAGAAATAGAAGGGGAGAGAAATAGAGGGAAAGAAATTTTGAGATAGAGAGAGAAAAGAGAGAATGAAAAAGAGAGTGAGAAAGAGAGAGATAGAGGGAGAGAGAAAAAGAGAGCGATAGAGAGGGAGAGAGAAAGAAAGAGAAAGCGAGAGAGAGAGAGAGACAGAGAGAGAGAGAGAAAGAAAGAAAGAAAGAAAGCAGCTAGTGAAAGAGAGAGAAAAGAGAAGAGATGGAAGTACAAATAAGGTCCTCCAGGGATTGCCGTGGTGACTGGCAGCCAACGTTGGGGGACCAGGAGGAATGCAGCATGTGGCCTCGTGGTGGGAATGATGGGACACTTAGAAAACACAGGGTGACCCGAGGGACACTGCGTGCTTATTAAACATCCTGACTGGAGTTCAAGGTTGTGTCTGTAGTGGCAGACTGGGGAATGCATTTCCATCTCCTTCTGAAAGGTCATCTCCATGAGATACATTAGGATTACATTTAAGTCGTTTAGCAGAGACTTATCCAGAGCAAATTACGGTACTGAGTGCAAACATTTCCTCACTGGTCCTCCGTGGGAATTAAACCCACAACCCTAGCATTGCAAGCACCATGCTCTTACCAACTGTGCCACACGGGGCCACACCGGACTGGGTTGTGGCTGAACGTTGGTTTGCTGTGTGGGTTTTGACTATCTGACGGGTGAATTTGAGAGTAATTATGGTTTGTTTTAGCATAGCCAATATTACAGCTGTTGAAGTCAGGTTTCATCAGTCTGCTATTCACCCTGCACAGTGACTTACTGCATTCACAACTGTTTTGCTGTTTTTTTACTTTTAGATAAATGTGCTTCAAAAAGGCGATTCGCATGGCCTACAAATTAAACAACAACTAACTTTTTTGGTCAAGATACCAATTTACAACATGGGCTAGACATATGCTCCCCAAAACAAAGAAACAAACACACTATTTACATTTGAAAGACAAGGATTATAAGCAGTTACTTAATGGGAGACAGAATAAGGGTTCTATTCAATCCGTATCGTGGATGTTCAGCGTTAGAGCGGGATTGATATTTAAAGGCTCCTGCTCTAGCTGAGACTGCAATAATGGTAAATGCAGTTGGTGCCATGCCCCGTTATTGGCAAGAGAAAGATACGCAGGTACAGAGGACACCGAGCGGGTACCTCGTAAGGATCAGGAGAAGGCGAGTGGGAAAGCTGCCGTTACCGTCAATATTACTTGCCAACGTGCATCATTGGACAATAAATTAGACGAGGTACGATCACGAATATCCTACCAATGGGACATCAAACTGTAATATCCTATGTTAAACGAAATCGTGGCTGAATGAAGACATGGATATTCAGCTAGCGGGATACACGCTGCACCGGCTAGATAGAACAGCACACCATGGCGTAAGACAAGGGGGGGGGGGGGGGGGGGTCTGTGCATATTCTAGATTTTGTCTCTAGATTTTGCTCGCCTGAAGTAGAGTATCTTATGATAAACGGTAGCCCACACTACTTGCCAAAAGAGTTTTCATCTATACTTTCGTGGCTGTTTGAAATCAACGAAAAAGCCATCCTGTCATTGGATTTGGGCTAAAAGTTTTGGGAAAAAAGACAGAACTCCCTTACGTTGATGACTTTTTGGAAATATCTTCAGTTTTCCACGTTGTTTCAACGTCGTCACATATCATATTAGGGTTGAAAGGACATGGAAACAACATTGATTCAACCAGTTTTTGCCCCAGTGGGAAGTCACACCGTGAGCATAAACTAGAGAGATGCTGAGAAACAAACACGAAGCTGTTCAACAGCGATTCTGATCTCTCACAACCCAGCCTATGATAGACAGCAAGGAGGGGGTGGGGGGTGGGGGGGTAGTAGGAATAAATTCACAGCCTCAACACACACACACACACACCAACATCAACATCAACAACAACAATACTTTCACATCGGAAGAAGGTAGCGTGAGTTCCCATAGAGATTAGAGTTCAACGTTATTTTGACAGGAAGTATTATATTTTATCACTACCACACGCTTTAAGTGTACAGAATAAGAACATATCTGTACATTTAGTCAGTCAAAGATACAAAGTCCCCAGACCTAGCAGAGGAAAGAGTCATAGTGGTATACTTCGAAGAGATGGTTGGCGGTCACCAGTTCTGCTTCTCCAAACAGAGAATACTGTTCTTCATATACTGTAGGTGTTTCTTCTCATCTGTCTTTCTTAAAGATAGTGGGGGACTCGGTGGAGCTATCTGCAGGATTACAGGGCAAAGAGGGCACCATGCCCTGGTAGACGCACAGAGAAAAATACTTTGAGGTGTTTATTACCGAAGAGGATCTCAGTTTGAGGAGAGATGTGAGATGAACGTCAACATTTTCAGTTTGACAGTAAGGAACCTGACCCTGCAAGATTCAGGGGAATTTACAGTCTATATTAACAAGGTGGACGAAGAACTCTCTTCCTCTAATATCCTTACGCTACAGGTCCACAAAGTTATAGCCAATGTGTAGATCAAACAGAAATGATCTGGCAGTTAAGATTATATCATTTCTGTTATTTTATTTATATTACATTTAAGTCATTTAGCAGACGCTCTTATCCAGAGCGACTTACAAATTTTATGACGTGTTCATATCCTATCAGGGGGGTGGGGGCAAAGATCGTGGGCCCCCCCACATTGCAAGGGCTGCTACGCCAGTACCCCTAACCCTTACCTTAACCCCTAATCCTAAATCCTAACCCCTAGCTCTAACCTCTAGCCTAGGCAATGTTAGCCACCAAGCTAATGTTGGCCACCACAAGAAAATTGTGTACTGGACACAAATGCGGTATGAAAACAAATTGTGTGTTGGACACAAAAAATAATGTACTGGATACGAATGTACTATGAAGAAAATCGTGTGGTGGACACTAATATTTTTACTTTTCCCTGTGCCTGTCATGAATTTTGAATAATTAATTTGTGTCTCTTTCACGATAATCTGTGATAGTGTGTTGAGCCGAGATTAAATACACTCTCCGCAACTTCTGTTTCCTCCCTCCCAAAAATGCTAAAATTGCACTAATGTGAGCTTTTCTTTTGCATTTTGTGTACAGAAAATACATGAAGGCGCCATGTGAATTTCTCGGTTAATCATCATGAATTGTCCATTTAAACAATAGTACCTTTTTTACTCATGAATTGACAGAAATGCATTCCCTGAACTGACTAAATTGAAATGGAACTGACCCCAGTCTTGTACCACAGCAGTGTATCATGTCTGCAGAAGGCTTAACATTTCTTCTCTGTGTTAAAATGGGGTGAATTGTAGAGCATAACCTCCTATCCTGGCTATACCCTCGTCTCACAAACCCAATGCCCCAACAAATGGGGAGAAAAAAAACCCCTCAAAAACAACCATATAAATATGAATCCCTTCTTAAATATACATTTCGGCAGTGACATTTGCATTCTGCTTTGATCATATTTGTCTGACAGTCCTTTTTTTGTTTCGGAGCGTCTTGCCTCGTGTCACTAGGCCTCTGAAAGATTTATGCTGGGTTTGGTTCAGATACTCCACACTACAGCCGTGGAACATCTCTGTCTCTCTCTCTCTCTCTCTCTCTCTCTCTATATATATATATATATATATATATATATATATATACAGTATATATATTCTTTTTTTGCTTATAATTTCTGAGATTTGGTAGGCTATTTGTTAGTCAACTTGTCTATAATTCAATATGCAGCTTCTCCTCTGTCGTTACTTGACACTTGAATATTAAATAAAGCCTTGATCACCAGAATAATGTCATAAATCGATAGAAAAGAATGCATCATCAACAATCTAGTTGACATCAGTAAAGCTTTCTCTTTCATTTATATCTCTCACAGAGCGACCGGGGAGATTTTCTGTGCATAACGTCCAAGCGACAGTTTGTTGACCTTTTTTTTCTGATAGTATTTCAATTAATCTTGGATGTATATTTTTTATGTCACTGACAAAAATTGCAAGTTTAGACTATACAACACAGTCCCTAAGCGTGCATTCGCATTTTCTCAAGATGAAAGAAAGAAATCATATTTCGTCATTCCTGTTTCCGAGACAAAATTAACATTTGGTCTATAATTTTACTGCCAGGAACACTTAATTTTGCAGAAGTTAACATTATAAGTCAGTGTCCAGACTTCAATTACTATTCCAACTATTACTGTTCCCATCTGAACTTCAAAGGTGGTAAAACGTGAAACTGAACCTGGCAAACCACAAAAAACAAGAGTAAACAGGAAAAGACGTTGACATGCCACAGCATCCCGTCTAAGATCAGCATATCCCAGGCATCTTATTGGGTTTCTCAAAACTGGGATAGGAGCATTTTCAGGTTATTGTAAATGGGATATAATGTTTATATGCTTCAACTTAAAAACAGAATACTTAAGTATACCGAACAATAACGGCATATTGGTGTGCATGTAAACGTGGTCAGTGACTGCTAGACCAGCTCTCTCTCTGTGTGTGCGTGTGCGTGTGTTTGTGCGTCAGTGTGTGTGTTTGTGTGTGTGTGTGTGTGTTTGTGCGTGTGCGTGTGTTTGTGTGCGTGTGCGTGTGTGTGTGTTTGTGCGTGTGCGTGTGTGTGTGTGTTTGTGCGTGTGCGTGTGTGTGCGCGTGTTTGTGCGTGTGCGTGTGCGTGTGTGTGTGTGTGTGTGTGGGTGTGTGTGTGTGTGTTTGTGCGTGTGTAAAAGCTGACACACTGAGCTGTTTACTTCCGGTGCCGACAGAGATGGCCGCCTCGCTTCGCGTTCCTGGGAAACTATGCAGTTTTTTGTTTTTTTTTACGTGTTATTTCTTACATTAGTACCCCAGGTCATCTTAGGTTTCATTACATACAGTCGAGAAGAACTACTGAATATAAGATCAGCGTCAACTCACCATCAGTACGACCAAGAATATGACTTTCGCGAAGCGGATCCTGTGTTCTGCCTTTCAACCAGGACAACGGAATGGATCCCAGCCGGCGACCCAAAAAAACGACTTCGTAAAAGAGGGAAACGAGGCGGTCTTCTGGTCAGACTCCGGAGACGGGCACATCGTGCACCACTCCCTAGCATTCTTCTCGCCAATGTCCAGTCTCTTGACAACAAGGTTGATGAAATCCGAGCAAGGGTAGCATTCCAGAGGGACATCAGAGACTGTAACGTTCTTTGCTTCATGGAAACATGGCTCACTGGAGAGACGCTATCGGAGGCGGTGCAGCCAGCGGGTTTCTCCACGCATCGTGCCGACAGAAACAAACACCTTTCTCGTAAGAAGAGGGGCGGGGGCATATGCCTTATGGCTAATGAGACTTGGTGTGATCACAGAAACATACAGGAACTCAAATCCTTCTGTTCACCTGATTTAGAATCCCTCACAATCAAATGTAGACCGCATTATCTACCAAGAGAATTCTCTTCGATTATAATCACAGCTGTATATATTCCTCCCCAAGCAGACACATCGATGGCTCTGAACAAACTTTATTTGACTCTTTGCAAACTGGAATCCATACATCCTGAGGCTGCATTCATTGTAGCTGGGGATTTTAACAAGGCTAATCTGAAAACAAGACTCCCTAAATTGTATCAGCATATCGATTGCGCTACCAGGGCTGGCAAAACCTTGGATCATTGTTATTCTAACTTCCGCGACGGATAGAAGGCCCTGCCCCGCCCTCCTTTCGGAAAAGCTGACCACGACTCCATTTTGCTGATCCCTGCCTACAGACAGAAACTAAAACAAGAAGCTCCCACGCTGAGGTCTGTCCAACGCTGGTCCGACCAAGCTGATTCCACACTCCAAGACTGCTTCCATCACGTGGACTGTTTCGTATTGCGTCAGACAACAACATTGACGAATACGCTGATTCGGTGTGCGAGTTCATAAGAACGTGCGTTGAAGATGACGTTCCCATAGCAACGATTAAAACATTCCCTAACCAGAAACCGTGGATTGATGGCAGCATTTGCATGAAACTGAAAGCGCGAAACACTGCTTTTAATCAGGGCAAGGTGACTGGTAACATGACCGAATACAAACAGTGCAGCTATTTCCTCCGCAAGGCTATCAAACAAGCTAAGCGTCAGTACAGAGACAAAGTAGAATCTCAATTCAACGGCTCAGACACAAGAGGTATGTGGCAGGGTCTACAGTCAATCACGGACTACAAGAAGAAAACCAGCCCAGTCACGGACCAGGATGTCTTGCTCCCAGGCAGACTAAATAACATTTTTGCACGCTTTGAGGACAATACAGTGCCACTGACACGGCCTGCAACGAAAACATGCGGTCTCTCCTTCACTGCAGCCGAGGTGAGTAAAACATTTAAACGTGTTAACCCTCGCAAGGCTGCAGGCCCAGACGGCATCCCCAGCCGCGCCCTTGGAGCATGCGCAGACCAGCTGGCTGGTGTGTTTACGGACATATTCAATCAATCCCTATTCCAGTCTGCTGTTCCCACATGCTTCAAGAGGGCCACCATTGTTCCTGTTCCCAAGAAAGCTAAGGTAACTGAGCTAAACGACTACCGCCCCGTAGCACTCACTTCCGTCATCATGAAGTGCTTTGAGAGACTAGTCAAGGACCATATCACCTCCACCCTACCTGACACCCTAGACCCACTCCAATTTGCTTACCGCCCAAATAGGTCCACAGACGACACAATCTCAACCACACTGCACACTGCCCTAACCCATCTGGACAAGAGGAATACCTATGTGAGAAAGCTGTTCATCGACTACAGCTCGGCATTTAACACCATAGTACCCTCCAAGCTCGTCATCAAGCACGAGACCCTGGGTCTCGACCCCGCCCTGTGCAACTGGGTACTGGACTTCCCGACGGGCCGCCTCCAGGTGGTGAGGGTAGGCAACAACATCTCCACCCCGCTGATCCTCAACACTGGGGCCCCACAAGGGTGCGTTTTGAGCCCTCTCCTGTACTCCCTGTTCACCCACGACTGCGCGGCCACGCACGCCTCCAACTCAATCATCAAGTTTGCGGACGACACAACAGTGGTAGGCTTGATTACCAACAACGACAAGACGGCCTACAGGGAGGAGGTGAGGGCCCTCGGAGTGTGGTGTCAGGACAATAACCTCACACTCAACGTCAACAAAACTAAGGAGATGATTGTGGACTTCAGGAAACAGCAGAGGGAACACCCCCCTATCCACATCGATGGAACAGTAGTGGAGAGGGTAGTAAGTTTTAAGTTCCTCGGCATACACATCACAGACAAACTGAATTGGTCCACTCACACAGACAGCATCGTGAAGAAGGCGCAGCAGCGCCTCTTCAACCTCAGGAGGCTGAAGAAATTTGGCTTGCCACCAAAAGCACTCACAAACTTCTACAGATGCACAATCGAGAACATTCTGGCGGGCTGTATCACCGCCTGGTACGGCAACTGCTCCGCCCACAACCGTAAGGCTCTCCAGAGGGTAGTGAGGTCTACACAACGCATCACCGGGGGCAAACTACCTGCCCTTCAGGACACCTACACCACCCGATGTTACAGGAAGGCCATAAAGATCATCAAGGACAACAACCACCCGAGCCACTGCCTGTTCACCCCGCTATCATCCAGAAGGCGAGGTCAGTACAGGTGCATCAAAGCTGGGACCGAGAGACTGAAAAACAGCTTCTATCTCAAGGCCATCAGACTGTTAAACAGCAACCACTAACATTGAGTGGCTGCTGCCAACACACTGACTCAACTCCAGCCACTTTAATAATGGGAATTGATGGGAAATGATGTAAAATATATCACTAGCCACTTTAAACAATGCTACCTAATATAATGTTTACATACCCTACATTATTCATCTCACATGTATACGAATATACTGTACTCTATATCATCTATAGCATCCTTATGTAATACATGTATCACTAGCCACTTTAACTATGCCACTTTGTTTACATACTCATCTCTATATATACTGTACTCGATAGCATCTACTGTATCTTGCCTATGCTGCTCTGCACCATCACTCATTCATATCTTTATGTACATATTCTTTATCCCCTTACACTGTGTATAAGAAATTAGTTTTGGAATTGTTAGTTAGATTACTTGTTGGTTATTACTGCATTGTCGGAACTAGAAGCACAAGCATTTCGCTACACTCGCATTAACATCTGCTAACCATGTGTATGTGACAAATAAAATTTGATTTGATTTGATTTGATTTGACACCATGTCCCTGAGTTTTAGGTCAAACTCCAAATCGATAGCCTGTCATTTTTTTAATTGAACCATTATTTAACTAGGCAAATCAGTTAAGAACCAATTCTCATTTACAATGACGGCCTACAAAAAGGCAAAAGGCCTCCTGTGGGGACGGGGGCCTGGGATTAAAAATAAACAATAAAAACAAAATAAATATAGGACAAAACACACATCACAACAAGAGAGACTACACAACACTACATAAAGAGAGACCTA
The DNA here is from genome assembly GCF_036934945.1 of Oncorhynchus masou masou. NCBI lineage: Eukaryota > Metazoa > Chordata > Actinopteri > Salmoniformes > Salmonidae > Oncorhynchus > Oncorhynchus masou. Next base: position 88,366,126 of record NC_088242.1, on the reverse strand, counting down.
AGACAACAACATAGCAAGGCAGTAACACATGACAACACAGCTTGGTAGCAACACAACATAACAACAACATGGTAGCAACACAAAACATGGTACAAACATTATTGCGCACAGACAACAGCACCAAGGGCAAGATGGTAGAGACAACAATACATCACACAAAGCAGCCACAACTCTCAGTAAGAGTGTCCGTGATTGAGTCTTTGAATAAAGAGATTGAGATAAAACTGTCCAATTTGAGTGCTTGTTGCAGCTCGTTCCAGTCGCTAGCTGCAGCGAACTGAAAAGAGGAGCGACGCAGGGATGTGTGTGCTTTGGGGACCTTTAACAGAATGTGACTGGCAGAACCGGTGTTGTATGTGGAGGATGGGGGCTGCAGTAGATATCTCAGATAGAGGGGAGCGAGGCCTACGAGGGTTTTATAAATAAGCATCAACCAGTGGGTCTCGTGACAGGAATACATAGATGACCAGTTTACAGAGGAGTATGGAGTGCAGTGATGTGTCCTATAAGAAGCATTGGTGGCAAAGCTGATGGCTGAGTGGTAAAGAACATCTAGCCGCTCGAGAGCACCCTTACCTGCCAATCTATAAATTATGTCTCTGTAATCTAGCATGGGTAGGATGGTCATCTGAATCAGGGTTAGTTTGGCAGCTGGGTTGAAAGTGGAGCGATTACAATAGAGGAACCCAAGTCTAGATGTAACTTTAGGCTGCAGCTTTGATATGTGCTGAGAGAAGGACACCGTCTAGCCATACTCCCAAGTACTTGTATGAGGTGACTACCTCAAGCTCTAAACCTTCAGAGGTAGTAATAACACCTGTGGGAAGAGGGGCATTCTTCTTACCAAACCACAGTATAAAACTGTATCATCTGCATATAAATGGATGAGAGAGCTTCCTACTGCCTGAACTATGTTGTTGATGTAAATTGAGAAGAGTGTGGGGCCTAGGATGAGAGAATGTGGGGCCTTGGTGTCAGGCAGTGGCTGAGACAGCAGATTTTCTGACTTTATACACTGCACTCTTTGAGAGAGGTAGTTAGCAAACCAGCCCAAAGACCCCTCTGATAAACCAATTCTCCTTAGCCGGCCCACAAGAATGGAATGGTCCACCGTATCAAAAGCTTTGGCCAAGTCAATAAAAATAGCAGCACAATATTGTTTAGATACAAGGGCAATGGTGACATCATTGAGGACCTTTAAGGTTGCAGTGACACATCCATAACCTGAGCAGAAACCAGATTGTATACTTGAGATAATACTATAAACATCAAGAAAGCCAGTCAGTTGATTATTGACACGTTTTTCAACACTTTTGATAAACAGGGCAAAATAGAAATCGGCCTATAACAGTTAGAATCAGCTTGATCTCCCCCTTTAAATAATTGATGAACCGTGGCTGCCTTCCAAGCTATTTGAACCTCCCCAGAAAGGAGAGACAGGTTAAAAAAGTTGGAGATAGGCTTGGCAATGATAGGGGCAGCAACCTTAAAGAAGAATGGGTTAGAATGAGATGGTTTTGGGGCTCAAGTTTAAGGAGCTCCTTTTGCACCTCGGACTCAGTGACCGCCTGCGGGGAGAAACTTTGTAGCGGGGCAGGAGGAAAAGAGGGAGAAGCATCAGGGATAGTTTCATTAGAAGGGGTGGGTGATGAGGAAACGTTGGACAGGCAAGGAGGCCTGTAGTCAAATAGGAATCCTGACTTAATGAAGTGGTGATGAAAGAGCTCAGCCATGTGCTTCTTGTCAGTAATCAACATTAATGGACATGGGCAGCTGTGAGGAGGAGGGTTTATTCTCCAGGTCTTTAACCGTTATCCAGAACTTTTTGGGGTTAGACCCACAGAGAGAGAACTGCTCCTTAATAGCGTGATTGCAGTCAGCCTGAGTATGCGTGTACCGAGCCTTTCGCCAAATGCAATTCTTGAGGTTGAGTAACTCTGCAAGATCACGGTCGAACCAGGGGCTGAACCTGGTTTTAATTCTCATTTTCTTTATGGGGGTCTGTTTAACAATACCACTGAAAATATTTTTTTAAATGTCCAAGCGTATTCGACAGAGGGGATCAAGCTGATTCTATACCATTTTACAGAGGCCAGTTCAAGAAGGAAGGCTTGCTCATTAAACATTTTTAGCAAGCGTCTATGACAAATCAGGACAGGTCATTTCACTGAGCAGCCATTACGAGCACAGGCTGTTAAACAGTGATCACTAAGGTCATGTTATACCTGCTATCTGCTTTACAATGGACGAAACCATCTCAGAGACCATCAGAATGAACATGGTTGAACGAACTATAGTGGAAAACCCACTCAGATTGGCGTTCAACCAACATGTCTGTCTGTCAGTTTTCCCCTTCTTATTGATCTTTTCTCCCTGTAAAAGTCCTGCAGTTCTCTACCCTGAAAACACTCCTCTTCCTCCCTTCCCCTTCCTCCTTCTGAGACTCTTTCTTCTCAAGGTCCTGCACTCTCTCTTTGGTTGAACAACTTCCGTTTTCTCAAGGCACCATTATCAAGCTTTTTCATTTGGCAGTATTTATATTGATTCAGGAGATATTGAGTCAGTTAGATGAATTGCATATGACTCTCACAACTCTTTTCCCAAGATGCCCATTCATGACAGTAGGCTACAATTTGATCGTAAACACATCCTATATGCTCTGTCGATCTCCATCATATTGTGAAATCCTTCAAAAATATAAACAGGAGACTGGCAGATCTACTTTCAGTTGGGCCAAAATGTTGTCAAGCGAGGAGTGTGTTATAGTATAGCAAATTTGGAGACAGGCTTTCCTATTTTCCTTCTATCATTTGTGCAGCCAGGGTGGCGGTGGGTGTCTCCACTGTGGTAATGTGACATGTTCCCAGGGATCAGGCATGTCAGGGGCAGCTAATGGGACCCGAAACATGGAGCCTGGAGTCAGGTGTCAGAATCTCTTCATCTAGGCCCTAGCTACCATCCAGGCCCTGGCTACCACACAGCTTGAATAAGAATCCTGCTCACGTCATCCAAACTCCTTCAACCCTTCCCAACGAATACAATTAAGGGGTGATTGACACCTTGTGTCTTCTTTTAAGGCGGGGGGGGGCGAATCCCCAAACCCCATGACGTCTTGTTGACTTCCATCCTCAGCCTGTCTGGGCTGTTTGAAAGGGGGCCGGAGGTGCATCTCCAAAGCAAAACTGCCATTTGAATTTCATTTCAAGCCTCAACCGCTGAACCCTTTGGCAGAGTCCATTTATCTCCCAGCAAGACAGAATTATGACACCCCGCTGATGCGATCCCCGGAGGACACAAATTGGATATTTAGTGTTAAAAGTCAAGGTTAAACGACCTTGCCTTCAGAGGCGCCCCACCTCAGAAGTGGTTTAGACAAGGAATCATTTTGGATCTATGTACAGTGCATTTGGAGAGTATTCAGACGCCTTGACTTCTTCCACATTTTGTTACTTTACAGGCTTGTTCTAAAATTGATTAAATAAAACATTTTCCTCATCAATCTAAACACAATAGCCCATAATGACAAATCAAAAACATTTTCCCCCCAACTGTATTATAAATAAAAAACAGAAATACCTTATTTACATAAGTATACATCATGTGCATCATGTGCATCATGTTTCCATTGATCATCCTTGAGATGTTTCTACATCTTGAATGGAATCCAGCTGTGGTAAATTCAATTGATTGGACATGATTTGGAATGGCACACACCTGCCTATATAAGGTCCCGCAGTTGACAGTGCATGTCAGAGCAAAAACCAAGCCATGAGGTTGAATGAAATGTCTGTAGATTTAGGTTGAAGGAATTGTCTGTAGATCCTTCACCAGATACAGATCTGGGGAAGGGTAGCAAAAGATGTCTGCAGCACTGAAGGTCCCCAAGAACACAGGGGCCTCAATCATTATTAAATGGAAGAAGTTTGGAACCACCAAGACTTTTCATGGAGCTGGACACCCGGCCAAACTGAGCAATCGGGGGAAAAGGGCCTTGGTCAGGGAGGTGACCATGAACCCAGTGGTCACTCTGACAGAGCTCCAGAGTTCCTCTGTGGAGATGGGAGAATTTTCCAGAAGGACAACCGTCTCTGCAGCACTCTACCAATCAGGCCTTTATGGTAGAGTGGCCAGATGGAGGCCACTGCTCAGGAAAAGGAACATGACAGCCCACTTGGAGTTTGCCAAAAGGCACCTAGAGGACTCAGACCATGAGAAACAAGATTCTCTGGTCTGATGAAACCAAGATTGAACTCTTTGGCCTGAATTTGAAGCATGGTGGTGGCAGCATCATGCTGTGGGGATGTTTTTCAGTGGCAGGGACTGGGAGAATAGTCTCGATTAGAGAAAAAGATGAACGGAGAAAAGTACAGAGAGATCCTTGATGAAAACCTGCTCCAGGACCTCAGAATGGGGCAAAGGTTCACCTTCCAACAGGATAATGACATGAAACACAGCCAAGACAATGCAGGAGTGGCTTCGGGACAAGTCTCTGAATGACCTTGAGTGTCCCAGCCAGAGCCTGGACTTGAACCCGATCAAACAAATCTGGAGAGACCTGAAAATAGCTGTGCAGCGACGCTTCCATCCAACCTGACAGAGAAGAATGGGAGAAACTCCCCAAATACAGGTGTGCCAAGCTTGTAGCGTCATACCCAAGAAGACTCGAGGCTGTAATTGCTGGCAAAGGTGATTCAACAAAGTTCTGAGTAAATGGTCTGAATACTTACAGTATGTGAATGATATACTTAAGTTTTTGTATACATTTGCAAAAATTTCTTAACACCTGTTTTGCTTTGTCATTGTGGGGTATTGTATGTAGATTGATGAGGGGAAAAATGATTTAATCTATTTTAGAATTAAGGCTGTAACGTAACAATATGGGGACAAAGTCAAGGCGTCTGAGTACTTTCCGAATGCACTGTACAGTACCTTTCTAACTATCCATTGATCAGCGACAGTTTTTCCCATTTCTGCAACCGCTCCTATGTGCATTTAGTATTATGGGACTTCTACTCGTGCTCCGGAGCACGTTGAATTAAGGAACCCTTTTGGCGGATTTTTGTCCATGAAGCGTGGTTGGTATGTGGGTTGGTGTCTTTTGATGGGATGTTCTGAAAGAGCTGCAAAATCTGGATCTCTACAAATCAGCCGGGCTAGACAATCTGGACCCAATCTTTCTTAAATTATCAGGCGAAAGTGTTGCAACCCCTATTACTAGCCTGTTCAACCTCTCTTCCGTATCGTCTGAGAGCCCTAAAGATTGGAAAGCTACCGTGGTCATCCCCCTCTTCAAAGGGGGAGACACTCTAGACCCAAACTGTTATAGACCTATATCCATCCTGCCATGTCTATCTAGAGTCTTCAAAAGCTAAGTTAAACTTGAACTCGGGCTCCATAAAGAGGTATCCTGAAAAGCCTGGTAATTAGGGACAAGGTGTCGATGTATTGGTGTCGATGTATTGGTGTCGATGTATTGCCTGGGGGTTTATCCTCTTAGAGGAAAATGTTCATTTTATCTGCTTTCCTTCATGTATGAACCATAACCCCTTCTTTTGGGGATTATCTCCTAATTTCCCGTAGAACAATGATGTATCCTTAGGAGCAATAGAATTAGAGAACAGGTGCCCGTGTACTTGTTCCTTTTGAAGGGCAATTTTCTCCTAACCCTAACCCTAGCCCTAACCCTAACCCACATTTACATTTAAGTCATTTAGCAGACGCTATCCACCCAAATAGCCCTTCTGAATCAGTGGAACTTACAATAGTGCATCTAAATAAAGGGGGGGTGAGAAGGATTGCCCTAAACCTTGAAGAGGTGGGGTTTCAGGTGTCTCCGGAAGGTGGTGATTGCTCCTGTCCTGGCGTCGTGAACCCTAACCCAGTTTTGAACCCTCAGTGGTAGAGAGGCCAGGCCAGAGGTGGATGAACGCAGTGCCCTTGTTTGGGTGTACCTGATCAGACCTGGAGGTAGGAGCGGGGTGACGGAGAGCGGGAAGGCTGAGGACGGGCTGAAGATGACTTGGGAAGGTTGGCACAGGCACCCAGCCAACAGCGAGTTGCAGTAATCCAGACGGGAGATGACAAGTGCCTGGATTAGAGTTGTGTGAGGGGGGCGTACTCTGTGTTGTAGAATGGCACACGCCTTGGGAGGAGTTGTCAACCGTGATGGCGAGATCATGGAACGGGCAGTCCTTCCCCGGGAGGAAGCCCAGGATCCATCCACACTGATATGTCTGCCAGACATGCAGAGATGCGAGATAGGAGAGACCATTGCAGTAATCCAGGTGAGAGCGCGGGAGATGGTAGGACAAGATGCCCAACTCGGAGAGGGTGGAGGAGGATCTGTCCTGGACCTTAACCTTAACCCTAACCCTAGCCCTAACCCTAACCCTAACCCTAACCTTAACCTTAACCCTAAACCTAACCCTAGCCCTAGCCCTAACCCTAACCCTAGCCCTAATCTTAACCGTTAACCTCCTAAAGAGCCCCGTAACCCTAACCCTAACCCTAGACCTAGCAATGATAGGAGAGACCATGTGAACCCAAGCCCTAACCCTAGCCCTAACCCTAACCCTAACCCTAGACCCTAACCCTAACCCTAACCCTAAATGACCCCTAGATTTGGATCCTTAACCTTAACCTGTAGTTGTTAACCCTAGCCCTTGAGTCCAGCGGTAACCTCAAATGGTCTGGAGAAGAGAGGAGGGGATAGGGTCAGCCCTAACCCTGGAACAGAGCACAGGGTAGCCAGAACTAGCAAACGAGGATCTAGCCCTGCAGCCAAAGAGCTTCCTAACCCTTTAGCCAGAGACTAGCCCTAGCCCTAGCCCTAACCCTTAACCCTAAACCTAACCCTAGCCCTAACCCTAACCTAACCCTAGCCCTAACCCTAGCTCTAGCCCTAACCCCCTAACCCTAACCCTAGCCCTAACCCTAACCCTAACCTAGTCCTAACCCTAGCCCTAGAACCCTAACGCCCTAGCCCTAACCCCCTAACCCTAACCCAAGCCCTAGCCCTAACCCTAGCCCTAGCTCTAGCCCTAGCCCTAACCCTAACCCTAGCCCTAGCCCTAACCCTAATCCTAGCCCTAGCCCTAACCCTAGCTAGCCCTAACCCTAGCTCTAGCCTTAACCCTAGCCCTAGCCCTAGCTCTAGCCCTAACCCTAGCCCTAGCTCTAACCCTAGGCCTAACCCTAACCCTAGCCCTAACCCTAGCCATAACCCTAGCCTTAGTGAGCATTTACTTACCAACAGATACTATGTTGATAGTATGACCATCTGTAGATCATCTTTATGGGATGATGATACAGTAAAACAGAATAATGCCAAATATGATTGACAGCGAAAAAATGTCAATATGGGCATAACACAGGAGAACACAATGCTAGGGGAAAATACCATCATGTTTAAAATGAGTACCCAAAATATAAATACATAAATTCAAGGTGATATCATTAAACATGTACTCTAAAGTACACAGTATTAGTACTTTAGAGTACCTATTGGGTGTTTACTCCATTACTCTGTGGAAATCCCTGGTTCTCTCACCCTACACCTCTTTTTCTTTTTTTACATTTTAAATTTTTTTTTAGCCCTTTTTCTCCCCAATTTCGTGGTATCCAATTGTTGTAGTAGCTACTATCTTGTCTCATCGCTACAACTCCTGTACGGGCTTGGGAGAGACGAAGGTTGAAAGTCATGTGTCCTCCGATACCCAACCAGCTGCACTGCTTCTTAACACAGTGCACATCCAACCCGGAAGCCAGCCGCACCAATGTGCCGGAGGAAACACCGTGTACCTGGCAACCTTGGTTAGTGCACGCTGCGCCCGTCCCGCCACAGGAGTCGCTGGTGCGCGATGAGACAAGGACATCCCTACCAACCAAGCCCTCCCTAACCCGGACGACGCTAGGCCAATTGTGCGTCGCCCCACGGACCTCCCAGGCGCGGCCGGTTATGACAGAGTCTGGGCGCAAACCCAGAGTCTCTGATGGCACAGCTGGCGCTGCAGTACAGCGCCCTTAACCACTGCGCCACCCGGGAGGCCCGACCCTACACCTCTTGTTAAACTTCCTCTCTGTCTCCCTCCTCCTCTCTCTCCCTCCTCCTCTCCTTCTCCTTCCTCCTCTCCCTCCTCCTCTCTCTCTCCCTCCTCCTCTCCCTCTCCTTCCTCCTCTCCCTCCTCCTCTCTCTCTCCCTCCTCCTCCTCTCCCTCTCCTTCCTCCTCTCCCTCCTCTTCTCTCTCTCTGGGGGTGTTGTCTCCGGAGGACATGTGTATAAAGTGGGTGTGGTAATGGGTCATTGTGTATTGTATTGCGTATTGAATTTATTCCTTCAAACACTTCCCCCCCTCCCATCACTGTTTATCATGTAACAGTTTGTGAGAGATCACAATCTCTGTTGAACAGCTTCATTCACCACACAAGCACAACAATAACAGGAAAGAACCAAGAACCCAAAGTGACTGTAATTTCAGTTAGTGGATTTTAACGGGAAAGATCGTATGCTCACATTACCTTACCAACACGGCAAGGAGCGTGCAGAGTGGGCATTAATATATCATTGTTATTTATTAGCAATTAGCCATAGTTTATAGCATCCCAACACACACCACATGTCCATTAGTGCTCTTATTTTGCTGACATAGTCTGTCTTCGTCCTCGAACCCTAACTTTGCCTTACAAAGACGCGGCGGCGGCGGCATGCTGAAGCGGCCTGTGACAAAGCATGTCAGTGTTCACTGAGCAACAAGGGCTGAGGGTGCTGAGGGTCTCTCTATTTTTCACTGAGCTGCAGTTGATGATTTCAATTGAAAGGCAAAATTATTTAACGATTGGGCAACAAACCATATTTAAAATGAGTCACTTAATCTGGGCTTGATTGAGCTTGTCTGGCACAATGAAACCAATAGTCACTAGAATGCAATAGTCACTAGAAAGCAATAGTCACTAGAATGCAATAGTCGCTAGAATGCAATAGTCGCTAGAATGCCATCTTGCTAATCTGGCACTCTAGGCAGACCATAGTAACAGTTCAAAGTATTTTAAAGATTTCAAATATCATTTGAACCCAGGTGTGGTTATCCACACTTATGACCAGTCAGTGACCAACAAGGCTCTTTCTGCGTTTCAATCCCCCAAACCCTAAAGTCAACAGTCATAATGTGAGCTACTGCCAGAACAGTCCAGGAGGACAGTAGAGGATTTAGGACTCGATTCAATCCGTATTGCTAAAGTTCAGAGCAAAAATGCTCCTACTGATCCGGCATATGCAGCGTTTACCGTGAATGCGGTCTCCGCAAACGCAGGAACATAGCCTTTCAATTTAAATAGAGCTATAACTCTGAACTTCAACAATACGGATTGAATCAAGCACTTAGAGGTAGAACAAAGCAGGGGAGGCCTTAATCTCAAGAGCTTTCATCAGTTAGTCAACATGATGGACTTAAATTACTCCAATGTGTTTTTTTCCGTTGCTGTTGTCTTCAGTAAGGGAAGTTGCAGGGGAGCCTCAGTCACATTGTTAATGCATGGGGATAGAGAGGTGTCATGACTGTCCTGATCAGGTCAGGTTACAGGAGACCACATCTCTACAAATTATCTCTCAACCCCAACAGAGGAGGAGAGATCTAGTGGTCTGAAGATGTGGGGGGTTTCTGACCATTCACACCCTTGGAAAATCTCAGGCCACAGATTCCTTTGTCCTGCTACTATGGAGAACCAGCCTCAGAACATTAAACATGAACTAAAGGGACTTTGGAACAATGGTTTTCGTCAGCCACAATGGTGGTCATGACGATAGATGGAATATGAAAATGTATGTAATTTCTGTTTTGTTAATAGATGACGTTATTACGAAAACATTGTAACGTGAAGAGTTTTCCTAGTATATGTTTGGTGTTTATACATTGTACGTTGTGTGGAAAATGACCAAATCAAAGGGAATGTTTTGGTAAAGACGAAATGTTAAGTTAGTTGTCTAAAATCGGATTTGAATAAAACCTAGACCTTGCTCTTAACTGGATATGCCCAGAGAATTGCCCTAAAGGTGGTTACGCCCACTTCTGACCCAAGGGCATAAAACCTGTGAGGGAAGAATTTACAGGGAAGACTACGTGACCCAAGCTGCAGCCAAGGTCTAAAAAGTCAACGAACCCAAAACACAACGCAAGTTTGAAGACAAAGAAATCTTTTTCTACCCAAGCTATGGATGAGTAACTGTGTCTAAGCGGGTGAATTCAAGTCGAACCACCTAGCCTCCATCTCCCATTGAATCGTGGTATCTACACTGTTTCATTCCAACGCTGTGAGCTCTGAGCTACAGAGCTGTCTGTCCTCAGGAGAGCCCTTACAGAGCAAGGGTGAGGGAACAGACTCCTAAGCCAAAAGGACACTGATATCGGGAGGACGATCAGAGAGGTGCGCCGGAGTAGTGCGTCATCGAGCAACTGAACGGCCCCTTGAACGGTCCACGCAGAGAATCCTCGGAGACCTCCCCCACGTAATTACATCATTATATTCTGACCCATAAGAGCGGCAGTTTGGGGCAAGGCTAGGGTTAGAATAGCATAGATGTCAAGTTCACCCAAATGTATATTTCTCTCTTGTGTGGTACGTACTCATTGGTGAGACCCGGGTCCGTGCAGTCCGTGCAGATTCACGGACTATACGACGTTCAGAACGAGATTGTAGAGGTAACTGGTTAGTTAGTGGCTGCTGTAAAATCGATATTCTGATATTCTTTGAGTTAATTTGGGAAATAGAAACTCAATAAAAACTAGTTTTCCCATGGTGCCCCAGGTTAATGAGTTAATAATTGCTTGATTCAGTTAATCACGCAATTACAAACAAAAAATTCGATGAGCAACAGTCGTCACCATAACTAATACAACGTCATGACAGAGGTGTGTGGGTGTTTGTGTGTGTCTGGTTCAGATCAGAGTCCTAATGGCTGTAGCAGGCTCCCCTTTGCACTCTGGAGATTAATGGAGATTCAATCGGGCTCCTTTTAGTGCGAAGAAGAGGGCAGAAAAGTCGACAAGTCGTCATCATCATGTAAAGCGCATGGCATTCCCACACAGCCCCCTCAGGCCACTCTTCCCTTGGTTGCAGCGTTGTCTTCCCAACGTCAAACACTCAATCACTGTGTACTCTGGATTACAGGAGACAAATGTGAAAACACTTGATTCTGAAAGCCAGTCCCACTACGGAGGCCTGTGAATTATCCATTCCATTTCCTCCTCATTGTTGTGTTTGTTTCTGGAGGAGATGTGTAACGCGGGTGGGGTTATGGGTCATTGTGTATTGTATTGTGTGCTGATGGAGGCAGTGAATTTATTCCTTCAAACACTTCCCCCCTCCCATCACTGTTTATCATGTAACGGTTTGTGAGAGATCACAATCTCTGTTGAACAGCTTCACTCACCACACAAGCACAACAACAACGAGAGAAAAACCACGGAACCCATAGTGACTGTACTTTCAGTAAGTAGATTTTAACAGCAGAGATCGTATGTGGGCCTTGCTAATGGTCCATCTCCATCTCTGTCAGCTGTTTTGAATGCACACAATACCTTACCAAAGTGGCAAGGAGCTCACAACCGATACGTTGGAGCACTGTTGAGTCGTTGAGGGGATTCAGATGGTGGAGAGTGCAGAGTGGACATTTATATACCATTGTTATTTATTAGCAATTAGCCATAGTTTATAGCATCCTAACATACACCACATGTCCATTAGTGCTCTAACTTATTTTGCTGACATAGTCTGTCTTCTTCCTCCAACACAAACATTGCCTTACAAAGACGCTGCAGCGGCGCTCTGAAACAGCCGTTGACAAAGTATGTTAGTGTGCACCGAGCAACAAGGGTCAAGGGTTCAGGGGGTCTCCATTATTCACCCCACTGCAAGTCTCCATGATTTCATTTAAAAGGGGAAATGATTTAACCAGTAGGAAAGAGGCCACTGGGAACACCACATCATTTTAAAATGGAATTTGAGGTAATATTTGGTTGAGACATTGATCAATGAGATTACAACCTTTATTCAACCACTCAAAAAGACAGCCAGAAGTTTGTTGAAATCCCAATGTGTTCACTATGCTTTCAACCATCTAAAAGCACAGCCAAATAGATTTTTGGATTAGTTGTTACTAAATGTGTTATCACGGCGCTTTTTCAGCCATTTAAAAGCACAACAAAGTTCAAATGGGAATACAATGTCAGATATTTTGTATTTATACAACTTATTGTGTTATCACTGTGCTTCACCTAATAGCACAACCTCATGACCTGGATTGCAGTTGAGATTATATTAAAAGCACATAGTGCAAGTAATCAATACTGTTTGAGGTTCTGCATAGATTATTATAGTAATTGTGAAGATCTCGCAGACCTGCGACCGTGGCATGCTATCTAGAACACGCACACTTTCCATGATTACATAAGAAGACATTCATTTACATTTACATTTAAGTCATTTAGCAGACGCTCTTATCCAGAGCGACTTACAAACATTCATAGTAGTAACCTAAAAATGTGGCCATGAAAGTGTTACTCATTTTAAGGTTCAATAAATACTGTTACATTGTAAGAAGCCTTAACTTTATGCTATTTAATGTAGTTTATAAAAAGATCAATCATGAGGGCTGGTCTCAATACTCATTTAACTTCATCCAATAAGCATGTTTATTTTAGTTTATTAATTCGACCAATTAAAAACAGGCACACATACACTGTGTACAAAACATTGTGAACATCTGCTCTTTCCATGACATAGACTGACCAGGTGAATCAAGGTGAAAGCTATGATCCCTTATTGATGTCACTTGTTAAATCCACTTCATTCAGTGTAGATGAAGGGGAGGAGACAGATTAATAGAGTCTCTGCATCAATCTAAGTAACATAATAAAACAAAATCCCATCAAAAGCCGTCCGTTTAAGCTAGAGATATCTGCACAGTCTCAATCCACCGCAACCGCTTATGTTGGTCTTCCACATCTGTGGTGGAAGGTGGCTGAGCTACAGCAATGTTTGCCAGACCATGAGACATCACAAAAATTGGTCTTCTCACGAAAACGTATGTACTATAGCGTCCGAATGGTTTGGCCTACAAACTAAGCACTCTATAGAAAGATGAGACTCTCACGAACATGATGGTGTTCTCCATTTTGCTCTGTGACCCCCACCAGTGTCACAGGACTCGTCTGTGTAGGTAACTGGTACCAGTTAAAAACATGTATGGACGTATGGAGGAAGTTTGGTGCCTACCCCCAAAAGAGTCAAAAAAGTCTGCCAAGCTGTCATCAAGGCAACGGGTGGCTACTTTGAAGAATCTCAAATATAAAAACATTTTGATTTGTTTAACACTTTTAAAGAATAAAGAAAAACCCTTGAATGAGTACGTGTGTCCAAACCTTTGACTGGTACTGTACATGTAAAGCTCCGCCTTATCTCAGTTCACTGGTCACGATGGCAACACCCACCCGTAGCACGCGCTCCAGCAGGTGTATCTCACTGATCATCCCTAAAGCAACACCTCATTTGGCCGCCTTTCGTTCCAGTTCTCTGCTGCCTGTGATTGGAACGAATCGCAAAAATCTCAACTAGCCTACCTGGTTAAATAAAGGTAAAATAAAAATAAAATAAATAAATAAAATGAGCGTGAGTAAAATCATTGAGGATAACACACAATAAAGTCTCGGACTAATTTCCATTGTGGTCCTGGTGACAACATGGCTAGGCAAGATCGGCAATACGGTTGTACACAGTATGGCAGCGATATATAAAAAACATAAAAACAAAGAAGGAAAACATATATTTCATTATTGTAGGGCACGTTCACATGGGCACAGAAGACAGTTTTTAACCTTCTTTTTAAAGCTGCCCAGAGAGGACGTAGTTTTTATGGGCAGAGGCAGCTCATTCCACTCAGAGGCTCCTGTATACCAGGAAGTACCTTTCCCAGCATTACTCCTGACCCTTTAGAAGCACACATTGATCTGGTGTTGTGGTTGTGTGAATCCCTAACACAGGGAAAGTAACCGGTCAGATATCTGGGCACAGAACCAAAACTACACCTGTAAACCAGACCCTGTCTAATCTGGGACACCCTCAACAGGCATCCAGTTGAGTTCCTGAAGCAGCTCCTGCCTATGTGAGTACATGGACTCACCTTCAATGCTACCCTGATCAGCTTATTCTGGGCTATCTGGAGCTTCCCCTTCAGAAGCTTAGATAAGCCCCCAAACCAGGAAGTGTTAGCGTAGTCAAAATGGCATTGAACGAGGGCAGTAGCTAGCACGCTCATGGAGTCATTACCAAGCAGCTTGGACTTTCTAGGCAAAAACATTATCATGGCATTACTCTTCCCTAGCACTTTAGTGGCCAGGCTCACACCCCCCAAGCTTCCGTCAAGGATGCATCCCAGGTAGCTAACAGAGGTTTTGACCGTCAGCACCTCACCCCCGAACTCCAATCTGATTTCAGAGGACATCATAATTTAATTCTGGACCCCAAAATAATTGCCTTAGTTTTACCTAAGTGCAGAGAAATCTTATTATTTCCTAGCCATGTGCTAATGTTAGTAAGCTCTGTGCTAAGCTATGCTCTCTAGTATGGTTTTACTTTATTAGACACCAAGAGTGTAGTCATCCTTATAAAGGAAAAGACGGCAAGAACAAGCATCTTTCATATCGTTTATACATACAGTTAAAACAGTAGTGGACCAAGCACACTCTCCTGCGGAACGCCACAGGTTATTGGTTTTGCTTAAGACAACAAATTATTAACCTCGACCACTTGCTCCCTGTCCAAGTAGGACATTACACAGCCTAGAGTGATACTGCTAGTGGTTAATTGTAGTGTAACAAAGGCATTCTGCAGATCAAGCAGAACCATTCCACAAAGATTTCCCTCATCAATCTCTTTCCTGATGAAGTCAGTCAAGTAAAGTTCACCTTTGTTTGTTGTTTGTCTGGTCATGAACAACTCTCTCCAGGATCTTTGATGTTACACTGAGGAGAGTTACAGGCCTATAATTCCCAGGGTCCAACTTTATCCCCTTATTATACTGAGGTATCATTTTAGCTTGTTTCATGTCCTTGGGAAAGACGCCTTTTTCAAGAGAGAGATTAATGATAATACAAGGGTCAATTTGCTCAGCAGAATCTCTAAGAAACATTGCAGGAATATTATACAGGCCTATAGCATTGGAGCATTCAAGCTCTGCTAGTATCCAAAGTACTTTAGCTGTTGCTACCCTTGCAACAGAACAAGAGTTTGGCTGAACCCTCAACTTGGCATAATACTTATTGACTGGTGGGAAGCTAGCTAACCAGCCTGCTGGCAACAGAAGTAAAAAAAGGAAGAAAGAATTGAATTAATTGACAACCTCTGCTTTTTCACATAGCATCTCCCCCCCCTGATGTTCAGTGCTATATTGTTTCATTTGTTTTCGGAATACTACTAAAGCCTAATTTCTTGAATGATTTCCCAAGCTTTTTAGTGTCATTTTTGTTCTCAGTGATTTTATCAGTGGTCCCATGTGGCTCAGTTGATAAAGCGTGCCACTTTCAATGCCAGGGTTGTGGGTTTGATTCCCACAGTGGACCAGTATGAAAATGTATTCATTCACTAGTGTAAGTTACTTTGTATAAGAGTGTCTGCTAAATAATGTAAATCTGAAAAATAAACCCCTCTAAGCTTCATCCATCCTGCTCTGTGCTTCATTTCTGTGGGGTTTATATAATATAAAACCAGACTGCTCTTGAGAGTTCTCAAAGGCCTTATTCCTTGCTTGGATATATTCTAGGATCTCATGATTAAACCAATGGCTAGACTGCTGCTTTATTCTGACCTGTCTAATGGGAGCCAAGACATTCACCCACATTAAGGAATCTACATTTAAAGGCTTCCCAGGAACTGTCTCCACACACTATCCAGCACAGGTGACCAGTCAATTTGACCCAGATGTTCCCAAAACCTTTCAACATAGTCATTTTTGAGTGCTCTGATTCTAACAGTTTTGTGACAGTTATATATATTTTAAAACCCTCCTTGTGCAAAATGTAATAAAATGATAACTGATTCCATAGACTATTATTTATCAGATCTCAGTGTTAAGTCAGTCTGTTGCGCTGTTCCACATACCCTGGTGGGATCTTTTATCATTTAGGTTAGGTCTTTGCCAGGTCTTTGCTGTTACCCCACGTTCACAGGAGGTGCATGGGCCATTTGTTGGTGTTCATGATAAACTGAGGACCAGGGCGTTGGTGGATATCACCCGATAAGAGAAGGCATAGAGTGTGAGATATGTGTGAGTGTGAGATATGATATGAACCAATCGTGTTATTCCCCATAATTCACTATTTTACAGGCATAGTGGGAATGAATACAAACTTACTGTAGCATCATCAGCATAGCATCTAGTTTATTTTCCTATTTCCTATTAGCCATGTGTGGAATGTCATTCACCTACAGTGCCTTTAGAAACTATTCACACCCCTTGACATTACAAAAGTGTTTTAAACTTAATTCAATTGTCATTTTTTAGTCAAAGATCTACACAAAATACTCTGTAATGTCAAAGTGGAAGAAAAATTCTAACATTATAAAAAATAAAACACTAGTATATCTTGATTAGTATTCACCCCCCTGAGTCAATACATGCTAGAAACACCTTTGGCAGTGATTACAGCTGCAAGTCTTTCTGGGTAAGTCTCTTTGAGATTTGCACATCTGGATTGTAAAATATTTGGCCATTATTCCTTAAACAATCATTCAAGCTCTGTCAAGTTGGTTGCTAATCATTGCTGGACAGCCATTTTCAAGTCTTGGCATAGATTTTCAAGATGATTTAAGTCAAAACTGTAACTAGGCCACTCAGGAACATTCAGTGTCACTTTAGTAGGCAACTGCAATGTATGTTTGGCCTTGTGTTTTACTGTAGGTAATTGTCCTGCTGAAAGGTGAATTTGTCTCCCAGTGTCTATTGGAAAGCAGACTGAACCAATTTTTCCTCTAGGATTTTGCCTGTGCTTAGCTCTAATCCGTTTCTTTTCATCATAAAAACTCCATAGTCCATGCCGATGACAAGCATACCTATAACAAAATGCAGCCACCACCATGCTTGAAAAAATGAAGAGATGTACTCAGTGATGTTTTGTGTTGGATTTTCCCAAAACATAACACTTTGTATTCAGGACAAAAGGTTAATTACTTTGCCAATTGTTTTGCAGTATTAGTTTAGTGCCTTGTTACAAACAGGATGCATGTTTTTATTCTGTACAGGCTTCCTTCTTTTCTCTCTGTGATTTAGTTTAGTATTGTGGAGTAACTACAATGTTGTTGATCCATTCTCAGTTATCTCCTATCAAAGCCATACAACTCTGTAACTGTTTTAAAATCCCTGAGCGGTTTCCTTCCTCGCAGGCAACTGAGTTAGGAAGGGCGCCTGTATCATTGTAGTGACTGGGTGTATTGATACACCATCCAAAGTGTAATTAATAACTGAAATATGATCAAAGCATTTTGGCTTCTGCTCAGATGGATGAAGCCAGCGGGGAACACATATAGCATAGAGACGCCTCCGGCTACACACTTACCACAGATCTTACTTGCAGTAGTGTAGTGCTATTTGTTTAGGCGAGGGAGCGTGAAAAATATGTAAATGATGTCATCATTTCCTCAATCAAAGTTTGTACCAGATTTAGCCTATTGAATAGCCTATCATTAACAACCCTGTTCCTGGAGCGCTGCAGCCCTGTAGGGTTTCACTCCAACCCCAGTTGTAACTAACCCGATCCATTTTATAAACCAGCTAAACCCCGACATAGCCTACCAAGCTAGAAGGGGCTTCCAGACAGGGTCAGGCTCTTGGGCTTTGATGTGGCCACTCTGGTTTGGGTGTCCTCAGCAGAACAGTGTCACTGATAAATGGTTACATATCATTCTGGGTTCCACTGCACAAGAGCATGTTGGTGGAGTTGTATGCACATCAACACAGACACGGTTAATATTATTATTTTTGTTCAATGTTTGCATGTTCTTAACTTGTCAAACCTCCAACAGGCCTCTGAAGTGCACGCGTAGCCTAACGTTCTTCATCATTGGCCAAAGAGAAGACAGGGAAGAAACCACCATTTGCCTACATCTAGGCTGCTGTAGCCTACATATTTATTTGTTTTGTCATTCTGTCGTTTTTATGAAATTTGAATTGATCAGAATACATTTTCCATGTATTCTCAAATGATTTTTTATTTTTTTAAAGTGAGGGAGTGTCACGCTCCCCCAGCACTACACACCTGCTTACTTGTGAAGCAAAGGCGGCTGGCTGTACAGTGCTATTTCATCAATATATATTTTTTTAAATGTTTTGCCAAAAGTAGTGCACCCCCCTTCCCCTACTTCCTGCAGCTACGTCCAAACCCCAAAGTGAACCATCATAATGTGAGCTACTGCCAGAACAGTCCATGAGGACAGTAGAGGATTTAGAGGCGAAATAAAGCACTGTTGATCGGACCCTTTAGTTATCAAACTCATTGGCCTGCATCCTTATTTGTCCCAAGAGAGAAGATAAAAGACTAACAGCTGGAAACATGTGATTCAAACTAAAAGCTGCCAGTTCAATTCAGTGCCATGTCAGTGGTAATTGGCCTGGTTGTTGAGGAGTCGCTTCAATGTTGGTCTCAAAAAGCTGAGAGACAGACAGTTAGACATCAGTCTTACATGGTAATGGTAAAGGTATCATATTATAAAAGGGCAAATAGCCTGAACCAAGATTGGATGTAATTAATAGCTTAGAGTATATCAATAGAAATCAATGAGCCATAACATTAGATCACACCCACATCATTATCTACAGGGCATTTAGCATATCAATAAAAATGGAATCAAATCAAATTGATTTATAAAGCCTATTCTACATCAGCTGATGTCACAAAGTGCTGTACAGAAACCAGGCCTCAAACCCCAAACAGCAAGCAAAACAGATGTAGATGCACGGTGGCTAGGAAAAACTCCCTAGAAAGGCCAGAACCTAGGAAGAAACCTAGAGAGGAACCAGGCTCTGAGGGGTGGCCGGCCCTCAATCACCAAAGTTAAACATGAATATCACATATTAACATGTTATTATCCAAGACCTTGGGCAATTACTGCAACCAGAATGTGAGTCAACCAAAGTCATGCTTCCTGTAATGGTGACCCACCCGTCATTCTGGAGGTTGGCTTTGTGACAAGGAAATTATATCGTTGTACATCCTGTGACTTGGCACGTCTGATAGCACGGCCAGCTTGCCCTTTCCAACATCATGAAAAAACTGTTGTAATGTGAAATCTAATGGAAAAGATAATTGGATTATTGAGAGAGGACACAATTTCTAATATTATCGAGGGCTTCTTTCACTGCAACCAATGGCTGCTCTGACTGACTTCTGAGAGTTGTTTACTGTTTTCCAGAACAGTAAAGGTTGACTTTCTTACCTTTTACAAGATGTACTTTGCTATAGTAGCAGCAAGTAGAATGATAGATTTTAGAAAGTGTGAATTAAGGTATCAAAATAAGATTCATTATCTGTCGTTGATGGTACACCCATCAAATCAAATTATAAACAAATCCAGATGACTAAAACTATACTGTGAATGCTAGACAACTTAGTATACCTAATTGAAAACGCAAGTTATTTAGCATTGTGATTTGGTGTTTGCATTCTATCAGGGGTTCTACCACACTGATTTGCACTGAATAATGCTAATGCTAAGAAGTAGCTAGCTAAATAAACAAACACAAATCCTGTGTTGATGGCATTATTTTAAATTAATTTACATTCATTTATGAGTAATTGTTTGAAATGGTGCGTTTATATCTAACGACTGAACATTATTTGAAAGACAAGACAGTATAATAAAAAGAAAACACAAAATCAAGTTGGCTTTCAAGACATGCTGCTCAAATGCTGTGTCAAAAACACACAAAAAATGTGGTCCCTCTTTTGCTTCAGCGAGGTATTTTAATCAAATCGACCACAAATGCAAATATTTATTTTACCCTCCCTGCATCTCAACTGTGTGCATCTATTTAAATGTAAATGAGACAGCTTCCTCATCTTTTACCATCTTCAATGAGGTCTCCACTCCTTTTCAATTTGATGGTGACTGTTGATCCTGACTATAGTTTGTCCAAGTCTGTTTTATCCATTTCACGGTTAGCTCTTGTTAAATCTAATCTGATCCATGTATGAAAACAGACCACTGCTGTTCATTTAATACACAAACTGTTGCACTCCACATCTCCCACAGTGCTTCAAGACTCTGCATTTATTATTTTTCACAAAGTAGCAAACTAGAAGAAGCTCACATCTTTATCTTATTACTCTTACTCCCGGGTGGGCAGCGGTCTAAGGCACTGCATCTCAGTGCTTGAGGCATCACTACAGACCCTGGTTTGATTCCAGGTTGTATCACAACCGGCCGTGATTGGGAGTCCCATAGGGCGGTTAGGGTATGGCCGGGGTCGGCTGTTGTTTTAAATAAGAATGTATTCTTAATTGACTTGCCTAGATAAATAAAAGTAAAACAAAATATATATATATAAAAAAAGACCTCTCACAACCCAACAAAGACAGGGCCGGTACGGTTTTCTAGGTGTGAAGGAGAGTCGGACCAAAATGCGGCGTGTAGATTGCGATCCATGTTTAATAAACTGAAGCAACACGAATCCAAATACAAACACTACAAAAACAAGAAACATAACAAAAACCGAAACAGCCTAATACTCGTGCAAACTAATACACAACAGACACTAAGGACATAAGGACAATAGGACAATCACCCACAAAACACTCAAAGAATATGGCTGCCTAAATATGGTTCCCAATCAGAGACAACAATAAACACCTGCCTCTGATTGAGAACCACTTCAGACAGCCATAGACTTATCTAGAACACCCCACTAAGCTACAATCCCAATACAAAACACACCACATACAAAAACCCATGCCACACCCTGGCCTGACCAAATAAATGAAGAAAAACACAAAATACTTCAACCAGGGCGTGACAGAACCCCCCCAAGGTGCGGACTCCCGGACGCACACCAAAAACCATAGGGGAGGGTCCGGGTGGGCGTCTGTCCATGGTGGCGGCTCCGGCACAGGACGTGGACCCCACTCTATCAAAGTCTTAGTCCCTCCTCCTCGTGTCCTTAGATAGTCCACCCTCGCCGCCGACCATGGCCTAGTAGTCCTCACCCAGAACCCCACTGGACTGAGGGGCAGCTCGGGACTGAGGGGCAGCTCAGGACTGAGGGGAGGCTCGGGACTGAGGGGAAGCTCAGCACTGAGGGGAAGCTCAGCATTGAGAGGAAGCTCAGGCAGGTAGTTGGATCTGGCAGATCCTGGCTGGCTGGCGGTTCTGGCAGATCCTGGCTGACTGGCGGATCTGGAAGAGTCTGGCTGACTGGCGGTTCTGGCAGATCCTGGCTGACTGGCGGATCTGGAAGAGTCTGGCTGACTGGCGGATCTGGAAGAGTCTGGCTGACTGACAGATCTGGAAGAGTCTGGCTGACTGGCAGCTCTGGCTGCTCCATGCTGACTGGCGGCTCTGGCTGCTCCATGCTGACTGGCGGCTCTGGCTGCTCCATGATGACTGGCGGCTCTGGCTTAATTTAATCAACAAATACAATGTTTATTACTGTATAGCAATATGAAGCAGGTTTGTTTGAGGCTATGGACAGATCTCAACAGGTTTGTTTGAGGATATGGACATGTCTCAACAGGTTTGTTTGAGGATATGGACACTTCTCAACAGGTTTGTTTGAGGATATGGACACGTCTCAACAGGTTTGTTTGAGGATATGGACACGTCTCAACAGGTTTGTTTGAGGATATGGACACTTCTCAACAGGTTTGTTTGAGGATATGGACACGTCTCAACAGGTTTGTTTGAGGATATGGACACGTCTCAACAGGTTTGTTTGAGGATATGGACACGTCTCAACAGGTTTGTTTGAGGATATGGACACTTCTCAACAGGTTTGTTTGAGGATGTAGACACGTCTCAACAGGTTTGTTTGAGGATATGTAACACAACAATAAGCTCATTATCATTCTGGTTTGTTTGAGGAATAACAGTGGAATGTGCCCTCAACAGGTTTTTAAGTTTGAGGATACATGAACAGATCGATAAATACATGAGATCTAACCTGCGTTGATTGTGTATTAACCCTCTGCGCCCGACTCATTCATCATCATTCTCTCTAACCTGAGGCGCAGCGTGACATTGATTTGCCTCACACCGAGTTGAGTAGCTCTTGTTTCATTAACAATGATAAAATGACTATTGTCCTCATTGATCAGGTTTGCAGAGGATTCATGAGGATGTTCAGGAAACAAGTGTTGGTACACAACAATAAGCTCATTATCATTCTGCTAAAGGTGGCATTGTGATCACACTTGTTGTTTCCAGGGTGATCTATAACAGTTGAATGTTGTTGTTTCCTAGGAATAACAGTTGTTGTTTCCTAGTATCTATAACAGTTGTTGTTTAAGGACTTAAGATGGAGGTTGTTTCCTAGTGATCTATAACAGATGTTGCTGATAATCTATAACATTGTTGTTGTTTCCAGATCTAAACAGTTGTTGTTGTTTGTGTGATTTAAACCTCTTGATGTTGTTTCCTAGATCTATAACATTCATCATCATTCTCTCTAACCTTGAGGTTTCCAAGCGTGATTTATAACATTGATTTGTTTCCTCCTATAACACCTAGTAATAACAGTTGTTGTTGTTTCCTAGGTGATCTATAACTTTGTTTCATTAACAATGATAAAATGACTATTGTCCTGAAACATTGATCACTGGGTGAATAATGCAGAGGATTCATGTGCCATAAGGACCGCCTGTTCAGGAAACAAGTGTTGGTACAGCGGGTTGGGGAAAAATACTTGAGGTACTGTTGTTTCCTAGGTGATCTATAACACTTGTTGTTTCCAAGGTGATCTATAACAGTTGTTGTTGTTGTTTCCTAGGTGATCTGTAACACTTGTTGTTTCCAAGGTGATCTATAACAGTTGTTGTTGTTGTTTCCTAGG
This sequence comes from Oncorhynchus masou masou, assembly GCF_036934945.1. Lineage (NCBI taxonomy): Eukaryota > Metazoa > Chordata > Actinopteri > Salmoniformes > Salmonidae > Oncorhynchus > Oncorhynchus masou. Next base: position 88,343,040 of record NC_088242.1, on the reverse strand, counting down.
TGATCTATAACAGTTGTTGTTTCCTAGGTGATCTATAACAGTTGTTGTTTCCAAGGTGATCTATAACAGTTGTTGTTGTTGTTTCCTAGGTGATCTATAACAGTTGTTGCTGTTGTTTCCTAGGTGATCTATAACAGTTGTTGTTGTTTCCAAGGTGATCTATAACAGTTGTTGTTGTTTCCTAGGTGATTTATAACAGTTGTTGATGTTGTTTCCTAGGTGATCTATAACAGTTGTTGTTGTTTCCTAGGTGATCTATAACAGTTGTTGTTGTTGTTTACTAGGTGATCTATAACACTTGTTGTTTCCAAGGTGATTTATAACAGTTGTTGTTGTTTCCTAGGTGACCTATAACAGTTGTTGTTTCCTAGGTGATCTATAACAGTTGTTGTTGTTTCCTAGGTGATCTATAACATTTGTTGTTGTTTCCTAGGTGATCTATAACAGTTGTTGTTATTTCCAAGGTGATCTATAACAGTTGTTGTTGTTGTTTCCTAGGTGATCTATAACAGTTGTTGTTGTTGTTTCTTAGGTGACTATTGTCCTTTTGTGGTATCTGTCATGTGTTGAGTACAGTATATCTGGCACTCTGTCTCAAATGTTTGTCCTGCTGCCTACATTTTGGTTTGCAGTGAAGAAAAAAAGGAAAACCTGTTTTGCACGGTTTGCACTCAATGACAAATTGCAGAGGATTGAATTTCCATACCTGAAACACCCTCATTCACCAAACGGAGAGGAGACATCTGCTTGCACTTCTGAACGGGTTCAGTTTGCATAAAAGATACTGAAATAAATGAGTGACTCTATGGAAAAGAGAAAGTCAGGCTGAGGTAATGTTTAGAGTTCGAATTCTCTCCGTAGGGGAAATAGCAACTTACCATTGGCACTAGCATCAGGACGCACAGTTAATAATAAAGTTATATTATAAAACTTTTAAACATCCTGCCATTTTAGAATGGTCTTCAATATTTATTTTTGCTCCAGACCTTTGCTCCTCTTTGGCTTTACCTGAACATTGTTCCTTGTCTTTCCTTCTCTCCTTTCTCTCTCTCTCTCTCTCTCTCTCCTCCCTCGTTCTTCCTTTCTCAGGCTCAACACAGATGGTGCTCATTAATAAAGAAAGCCAGCCCTTCACCCTTTTGTGTTTGAGAGAAAAAGAGTGAGTGGAAAAAGGCTCCAGTGAATGAGAATCAGCTGGCTGAACACAGAATCAATTAGCAGCAGATTGTCTTGCTTCCATTAATTATGCTAAAATCTGTGTTAAACGAAGAAAATGTACATTGCAAACAGAGTGTATGGTAACTGCTTACCACTGGGCTATGTGTCCTGAAGTTAAAGAAAGGTGGGAGTGCACTGGCCTGCGAAGCAAAGGTTGTGTTCCAGGGATTGTTTCGCGCAGGAGCGGAGTTCAAAAGAAAACATGCTTGTCATCCATCTTTTACTACACTAGTGTTAAACATGCTTGTCATCCATCTTTTAATACACTAGTGTTAAACATGCTTGTCATCCATCTTTTACTACACTAGTGTTAAACATGGTTTCATCCATCTTTTACTAAACTAGTGTTAAACATGGTTTCATCCATCTTTTACTAAACTAGTGTTAAACATGCTTGTCATCCATCTTTTACTAAACTAGTGTTAAACATGCTTGTCATCCATCTTTTACTACACTAGTGTTAAACATGCTTGCCATCCATATTTTACTACACTAGTGTTAAACATGCGTGTCATCCATCTTTTACTACACTACTGTTTGCTTGATCCATATTTTACTACACTAGTGTCCATATCTTTTACTACACTACTGTTTGTTGATGTGTCCATACTGTTTGTTGATGTGTCCATACTGTTTGTTGATGTGTCCATACTGTATGTTGATGTGTCCATACTGTATGTTGATGTGTCCATACTGTATGTTGATGTGTCCATACTGTATGTTGATGTGTCCATACTGTATGTTGATGTGTCCATACTGTATGTTGATGTGTCCATACTGTATGTTGATGTGTCCATACTGTATGTTGATGTGTCCATACTGTATGTTGATGTGTCCATACTGTTTGTTGATGCGTCCGAGCCAATATAGTTCAATAACTGGATGGTTCCATTGTGTGGTGACCTGGATTACAGGAAATTAGTTTTAATGCGATTTAAAACAAGAAACTTTCAGACATGTCTAATCATGGCTCAAGGGCTTTGTTGGAGTACTATGATTGGTCAATTGGTAAAAACGATACTGTGCAACAGCTACCGAAACTACAGTACTTTGTCACCTCACCTGGTCGGTGTTTAGCCTGCCAGGATTCACCATGAAACAACCTGTCGCAGAGAAGAACCCTGGCGCTTGGTGTTTTCCTAGCTTAAGATTGCGAGTCACGATTTGGCTCTGAGTGAGCTATGATAGTGGTTGTGTGTTATCTTGTTAGGTGACACCTGGGGTGCAATCTCTTGGCAAAGTAGCGCTGTTGAAGTAGCTCACACTGGGGGCTTGATAGGGCCTCAGCTGTTGGCCGTTTGATTGTGGAAAGGTCAAGCAGTGCTTTGTGGCGGCATCTCATGGGCCCCCTGTTTGGAGGATGGGAACGTAGGAGAGACACTTCAACGGAAAGAAAACAGAGATGAGGACTGTTAGAGGAGAAGAAAGTGCAGGAGCAAAGGATAAGTAATCAGTCTGTGTTTTTCCATTAAGAGTTCCCCAAGGAACTTCAATGTCCTGCTGCTATAAAATGGTGATTCTACTTCATCTGGTAATTGGCCAAGAGGGGGGTATCTTTATATCTTTGGTGTTTGTTTACCACTTTCTCCAGGCTTGCCAATTCATATTCTTCTCATGGTTAATGAAGCCATGAACAAGCCTGCTTAGAACGCTATCAATGGACATTTTAAATGTACCTGTGCTGGATGCGCACATTGAGAACATGAGAAGGACATCTCACAATGGAGAATGGATGAGAGGCCCACAGTGAAACAGTTGTGCTAGTCCATTAGCATTGCAATACTACAATAACCGGAGACAGCGGAGGGCCATTGAGATTGCTCCATTAGCCCTTAAAAACTGGGTTAATATCCTCCAACTGTGATTAGTATTGTGATTACAGGAGTTACATCTGAAAGCCAAGGGCTCATGGGGCTGAATCCAAATATTGGCCTCGATTCAATCAGATTCATGCTAGCCTCCACCAGCATAGCTTGTGTTTTGACGGTGTCGGAGGTGGAACTGCATTAGAGCTGTCATCTCCACAAGCAGCTCCCGGAATTATAGCTGTCCCGACCATTGCCATTGGCTGCACGGAGTTGCATTAGTAAGCAGCTGTGTTTACAAGTTGGAACACTGGAATGTGTGATGTAATCTACACCTTGATTAGGCTGATAGAAACTCTCATTATTTCCATCAATAATGATTTTCAATTTGACAAGAGCAGCTGCTCACCAATCTGACATCTCCAACGCAGTAACACCACCGACACCAAAACATCAGCTATGCGGGTGTTGGCTATTGCAGGTTAACACTTGATCTGATTGAATCTAGGCCTTGAACTTTGAGCTCGTAACTCACACTTTTTCTTGAGTCATACATGTGTGTATCTTTTGTGAGAGAAAAAAATCTAGGCCTCATAAAACAGTTATTATAGAAAAATCTAATTCTCACAGAACCCCACATGAGATACATTCACAACGTCTATAGATGGTATGAAAAGGTTGCACGAGGGGTAATGGCATGGCCCTTTGTAAATGGTCAATGTAGACGTGACTGTCTTGGGGTGTATTGAAAGTGCAAAGCAGAATGTCATGCCTCTGTTCTATTCACTCTCTGCCAACACCATTACCTGGCTGGAGGCTTCATAAAACAGATAGCAGCGAGAGACACCCAGCTATTTACAGGGTAGAAATGGAAAAATACGAGAAATGGTAGAGAAACCCCATGTCAATGCACCCTCAATTATCCCATCTCCCCTTTATCAGTCTCCCCGGGATACCAGTTTCTGCCTCGACATGAGGTACCTTGTAGCATTCACTGCTATCAAACCCCATTTCCTCCACCATCTTTTCTAACAACCACCATTCCAGTCCTTCCCATCTTCTCTGACAGAACAGTAATGGTTCAGATCATGGAGGGACCAGTGCTGGGTATTAGGTAGAGTCAGTCTGCTCTAATGGGGATGCAAGATGACATTGTCGGAGAAGGGCAACATCTTACGGGTTCAACCAGACTTTGGTATTTACTGACGGTTTTTCATGTTTTCTTTACTTTTTTTGTACAAAGAGTTCATACTGTTATCACACATGACTGCCAAGCACCTCTGGACATCAGATAGACAGAGACAGTACTAACCTCGATTTCGACTTCAAATCTAACTTCAACTCCATTCTGTTGTTTATACTGGACCCCCTTCATTTGTTTCATGGACTACCAAAACCCTGCAGGTGTGCCGACATCCTGGTGAGATTAAGATGAAGAGAATATCGTCCCTCGCTCCCCTCCGTTCTATTGGCAAATGCCCAGTCACTCGAGAATAAAATAGATGAAATTAATTTGAGATTCTATCGGAGAGACTTGAAAAGCTGCAATATTATATGCCTTGCAGAGACGTAGCTGGATGACTATGTACATAGAACTCAGTGGTTTCTCCATGCAGTGGCACAATCAGATGAAAGTGGCCTCATGCAAGTCCAAAAGGGGAGGGGTTTGCATAGACGACATCATCCCCACAGTGACTATACGAACGTATCCAAACCAGGCAATATCCACAATGGGCTAAAGGCTAGAGCTACCGCTTACAAGGAAGAGGACACAGAAATGGACACATACAAGAAAGCATGCTACAACCTCCGACGAGACATCAAACGTGCAAAAGGACAGTTTAGAAAGAAGGTGGAATCCTATTACACCAGCTCCAACGCTTGTCGTATGAGGCAGGGCTTGCAGACGATAATGGATTACAAAACGTAAACCAAGCCATGACATGCCAAATGATGCAGAACTCCCAAAGGAATACAACACTGCTTCGAGGAATACAACACCGTGTCTTGCATGATAGCACCTGTTGTTCCAGATGACCATGTGATCTCGCTCTCTGTGGACAATGTGAGTAAAACTTTTAAACAAGCAAGACAGAATACAAGGGTATGTTCTCAAAGCATGCATGGATCAGCTGGCAAGTGTCTTCATGGACATTTTCAAATTCTCCTTGTCCCAGTCTGTAATCTCAACATGTTTCAAGCTGACCACCATTGTCCCTGTTCCCAAGAACACCAAGATAATCTGCCTAAATGACTATCGCCCTGTAGCACTCATATCTATAATTAGGAAGTGCTTTGAAAGTCTGGTCATGACACACACCAACACCATCATCCCAGACAACCTGAATCCACTCCAATGTGCATACCGCCCCAACAGATCCGCAGATAATGCAATCTCGATTGCACTGCACTCAGTGTTCAAAACCATAATGCCCTTCAAGCTCATCACCAAGCTGGGGACCTTAGGACTGAACACCTCCCCACATGAAAAAATACTATAGTGTGTACTATGTAGGAATACTATAGTATTCAATGTAGTGTTTACTGTGGTATGCTGTAGTATTTACAGTATAAATACTGAAGTTAAAAAAGTTCTGTTTATACTACAGTATTTACTGTAGTGTTTTGGGGGACATTATTGTATAATGTATATATTATTGTACAGAAGTGGTTTTTATTTATTATTGTTAACATAGAATTGGGTGGCTTTCTACTTGATGAAACCTACTGAAGAAATACTAAAAGAGCACATTTGATATAATCTGTAGATAGGTAGGTGTTCTAATTGGAGAGTTCAGAGCTTCTGTTCTTTTCTATAACCTGTAGGGAACACAATACAGTGCCTTCGGAAAGTATTCAGACCCCTTGACTTTTTCCACATTTTGTTATGTTACAACCTTATTTTTAAATTGATTAAATCGGTTTCCCCCCTCATTAATCTAAACACAATACTCCATAATGACAAAGTGAAAACTGTTTTTTAGAACCCCCCCGAAAATATTACAGTTACATAAGTATTCAGACCCTTTACTCAGTACTTTGTTGAAGCACCTTTGGCAGCGATTGCAGCATCGAGTCTTCTTGGGTATGATGCTACAAGCTTGGCACATCTGTATTTGGCGAGTTTCTCCCATTCTTCTCTGCAGATCCTCTCAAGCTCAACTCCGGGCTCTGACTGGCCCAACTCCGGGCTCTGGCTGGACATTCAGAGGTTTGTCCCAAAGCCACTCCTGAATTGTCTTGGATGTGTGCTTAGGGTCATTGTCCTGGTGTAAGGTGAACCTTCGCCCCAGTCTAAGGTCCTGAGCACTCTGGAACAGGTTTTCATCAAGGATCTCTCTGTAGTGCTCCGTTGATCCTTGCCTTGATTCCGACTTTTTTCCTGTCCCTGCCGACTTTTTTCCTGTCCCTGCCCCACAGCATGATGCTGCCACCACCATGCTTCACTGAAGGGATGGTGCCAGGTTTTCTCCAGATGTGGCGCTTGACATTCAGGCCAAAGAGTTCAATCTTGTTTTCATCAGATCAGAGAATGTTGTTTCTCATGGTCTGAGTCTTAAAGTGCCTTGTGACAGACTCCAAACGGGCTGTCATGTGCCTTTTACTGAGGAGTGGCTTCCGTCTGGCCACTCTACCGCAAAGGCCTGATTGGTGGAGTCCTGCAGAGAAGGTTGTCCTTCTGGAAGGATCTCCCATCTCCACAGAGGAACTCTAGTGCTCTGTCAGAGTGACAATCGGGTTCTTGGACATATCCCTAACCAAGACTCCGTTTGACCGGGTGGCCAGTTCTAGGAAGAGTCTTGGTGGTTCCAAACTTTTTCCATTTAAGAATGATGGAGGCCACTGTGTTCTTGGGGATACAGTCCTGTCTCGGAACTCTACGGACAATTCCTTCGACCTCATGGCTTGTTTTTTGCTCTGATATGCACTGTCAAATGTGGGACCTTATATAGACAGGTGTGTGCCTTTCCAAATCATGTCCAATCAATTGAGTTCACCACAGGTGGACTCCAATCAACTTGTAGAAACATCTCAAGGATGGTCAATGGAAACAGGATGTACCTGAGCTCAATTTCGAGTCTCATAGCAAAGGGTCTGAATACTTATGTGAATAAGGTATTTCTGTTTTTTATTTATAATACATTTGCAAAAATGTAATTAAAAAAAAGTTTTTGCTTTGTCATTATGGGCTATTGTGTGTAGATTGCTGAGGATATATATATATATTTTTTAAATCCATTTTAGAATAAGGCTGTAACATAACAAAATTTGAAAATGTCAAGGGTCTAATACTTTCCAAAGGCACTGTATGAGCTACACTTAGCATGTAAGGTTTCTCACTTACGGGTGGCACAAATTGGGATATGGGGGAGGAGAACAGATAGGGTATATGCAAATGCAATACTGTAGTATTTACTAAAGTTAAATGTAGTGTTTTTACAGACTGTAGTGTTCTACAGTATAGTACACAATTCTGTACTAAGTACTACACTTGATCGAGGAATACTACAGTGTGTAGTATAGTATTCTACAGTATTCTATAGTATTCTGTAGTATAGTATTCAACAGTATACTACAGTTTACTACAGAATTCTAGGAAGTACTGTAGTATTTTATAGTGAACTGTAGTATATTTTATGTAGGTCTCTGCAACTTTATCCTGAACTTCCTGACGGGCCGGCCCCAAGTGGTGAAGGTAGGCAACAACACCTGCACTATGCTGACCCTCGACATGGTGGCCTCTCAGGGGTGTCCCCTCCTGTATTCCCTGTTCACCCATGACTGCGTGTCCATGCCCAACTCCAACACCATCATCAAGTTTGCTGCTGACACATCACCAACAAACTATCATGGTCCAAGCACACCAAGACAGTCGTAAAGAGGGCACGACAAAACCTATTCCCCCTCAGGAGACTGAAAAGATTTGGGTCTTCAGATCCTCAAAAGGTTCAACTGCACCATCGAGAGCATCCTGGTATGGCAACTGCTTGGCCTCTGACCGCAAGGCACTACAGAGGGTAATGCCTACGGCCCAGTACATCACTGGGGCCAAGCTTCCTGCCATCCAGGACCTCTATACCAGGTGGTGTCAGAGGAAGGCCCAAAAAATGGTCAAAGACTCCAGCCACCTGCACAGAAGGCGGTACCGGAGCTCCAAGTTTAGGTCCAAAAGGCTTCTCAACAGCGTCTACCCCCAAGCCATAAGACTGCTGAACAGCTAATCAAATGGCTACCCAGACTATTTGCATTGCCCCTCTTTTTTATGCTGCTGCTATTCTCTGTTTATTATCTATGCATAGTAATTTTAACTCTACCTACATGTACAGTTGAAGTCGGAAGTTTACATACGCCTTACCCAAATATATTAAAACTCAGTTTTTCACAATTCTTGATATTTAATCCTAGTAAAAATTCCCTGTCTTAGGCCAGTTAGGATCACCACTTTATTTTAAGAATGTGAAATGTCAGAATAATGGTAGAGAGAATTATTTATTTAAGCTTTTATTTCTTTCATCACATTCCCAGTGGGTCAGACATTTACATACACTCAATTAGTATTTGGTAGCATTGCCTTTACATTTTTTTTTTACTTGCGTCAACTGTTTTGGGGAGCCTTCCACAAGCTTCCCAAAATAAGTTGGGTGAATTTTGGCCCATTCCTCCTGACAGAGCTGGTTGAACTGAGTCAGGTTTGTTGGCCTCCACGCTTTTTCAATTCTTCCCACAAACTTTCTATGGGATTGAGGTGTGATCGGCACTCCAATACCTTGACTATGTTGTCCGTATGCTTGGGGTCATTGTCCATTTGGAAGAACCATTTGCGACCAAGCTTTAACTTCCTGGCTGATGTCTTGAGATGTTGCTTCAAGATATCCACATCATTTTCCTGCCTCATGATGACATCTATTTTGTGAAGTGCACCAGTCCCTCCTGCAGCAAAGCACCCCCACAACATGATGCTGGATGGTGTTCTTCGGCTTGCAAGCCTCCCCCTTTTTCCTCCAAACATAACGACGGTCATTATGGCCAAACAGTTCTATTTTTGTTTCATCAGACCAGAGGACATTTCTCCAAAATGTACGAACTGTGTCCTCATGTGCAGTTGCAAACCGTAGTCTGGCTTTTTTATGGCGGTTTGGAGCAGTGGCTTCCTCCTTGCTGAGCGGCCTTTCAGGTTATGTCAATATAGGACTCGTTTTACTGTGGATATAGATACTTTTGTACCTGTTTCCTCCAGCATCTTCACAATGTCCTTTGCTGTTGTTCTGGGATTGATTTGCACTTTTCGCATCAAAGTACGTTCATCTCTAGGAGACAGAATGCATCTACTACCTGAGCGGTATGATGACTGATTGGTCCAATGGTGTTTATACTTGCGTATTGTACAGATGAATGTGGTACCTTCAGGCGTTTGGAAATTGCTCCCGAGGATGAACCAGACATGTGGAGGTCTACCATTTTTGACTGATTTATTTTGATTTACCCATGATGTCAAGTGAAGAGGCACTGAGTTTGAAGGTTGGCCTTGAAATACATCCACAGGTACACCTCCAATTGACTCAAATGATGCCAATTAGCCTATCAGAAGCTTCTAAAGCCATTACATCATTTTCTGGAATTTTCCAAGCTGTTTAAAGGCACAGTCAACTTAGTGTATGTAAACCTTTGACCCACTGGAATTGTGGTACAGTGAATTATAAGTGAAATAATCTTTCTGTAAACAATTGTTGGAACATTTACTTGTGTCAGGCACAAAATAGATGTCCTAACCGACTTGCCAAAACTATAGCTTGTTAACAAGACATTTGTGGAGTGGTTGAAAAATGAGTTTTAAGGACTCCAATCTAAGTGTATGCCAACTTCCGACTTCAACTGTATATATTACCTCGACTAACCGGTGCCCCCACACATTGACTCTGTACCGGTACCCCCTGTATATAGCCTCCACATTGACTCTGTACCGGTACCCCCTGTATACAGCCTCGCTATTGTTATTTTACTGCTGCTCTTTAATTATTTGTTACTTTAATTTCTTACTTTTTACTCATCTATTTTTTAGTTAATACATATTTTTCTTAAAACGACATTGTTGGTTAATGGCTTGTAAGTAATCATTTCACTGTAAAGTCTACACTTGTTGTATTCGGCGCATGTGACAAATACAATTTGGTTTTGATTTGGTTTGGTAGGTGTGATCACGACTGCGATGAAACAGCCTACACCAAGGATGTCAGAGACTTGGCAGTGTGGTGCCAGGACAACATCCTCTCCCTCAACGTCCGTAAGACCTAGGAGCTGATCGTGGTATAGAGGAGAAAGAGAGGAGAGCACGCCCCTATCAACATCGATGGGGCTGTAGTGGAGCAGGTTGAGAGCTTCAAGTTCCTTGGCATCCACATCCCTAAGGACTTAACATGGTCCACACACACCCGCACAGTCGTGAAGAGGGCACGACAGCGTCTCTTCCCCTACGGGAGTCTAAAAAGATTTGGCAATGGCCCTCGTGCCTCAAAAAGTTATACAGCTGCACCATCGAGAGCATCTTGTCTGGTTGCATCACCGCTTAGTGTGGCAAATGCACTGCCCTCGCTCGCAAAGCGCTACAGAGGGTGGTACGGACAGCCCAGTACATCAATGGGGCCGAGCTCCCTGCCATCCAGGACCTCTATATCAATTCTCAGACCAGCAAGCTCCGAGACAGCTTCTACCCCCAAGTTGTAAGACTGGTAAATATTTAATTAAATGGTTACCTGGACTATCTGTGCTGACCCCATCTTGCAATGACTCTGTGCACACTCACAAGACTATATATACACACACACACTCGCTCACACTACACTGACACTCTCACACAAAACTGACACATATTTACACACACACACACACACACACACACACACACACACACACACACACACACACACACACACACACACACACACACACACACACACACACACACACACACACACACACACACACACACACACACACACACACACTTGACACAACACACATACACCCACTTCTGCACTCATTTGCTACTGCTACTCTGTTCTTTATTTTACTCCTATTATTATCTATCCTGATGCCTAGTCACTTTACCCGGCCTTCATGTACATATCTACCTCAAATACCTTATTATTATCTATCCTGATGCCTAGTCACTTTACCCTGCCTTCATGTACATATCTACCTCAAATACCTTATTATTATCTATCCTGATGCCTAGTCACTTTACCCTGCCTTCATGTACATATCTACCTCAAATACCTTATTATTATCTATCCTGATGCCTAGTCACTAGTCACTATTACCTCAAATACCTTATTATTATCTATCATGTACATATCTACCTCAAATACCTTATTATTATCTATCCTGATGCCTAGTCACTTTACTCTGCCTTCATCTACATATCTAGCTCAAGTACCTCATACCTCTGCACATTGATCTGGTACTGGTACTACAATACCTCTATATACCTCCATTCTTGTGTATTTTATTCCTCTTGTGTCACTATTTTTCTTGTTATATAATTGATTAACTCTGCATTGTTGGGAAGGGCTCGTAAGCAAGCGTTTCAAGGTAAAGTCTACACCTGATGTATTCTGTGTATGTGACAAATACAATTTCATTTCATTTCATTAACTATTTGCTTGTATTATATTATAGCATATGTTACACTCTTAGAAAAAAGGTGCTATCTAGAACCTAAAATGGTTCTTCGGCTGTCCCAATAAGAGAACCCTTTGAAGAACCCTTTTGGTTCCAGGTAGAACTCTTTTGGGTTCCATGAAGAACCATTTCTTCAGAGGGTTCTACATGGAACCCAAAAGGGTTCTCCTATGGGGACAGCCAAAGAACCCTTTTGGAACCCTTTTTTTTAAAGAGTGAAGTTGTTATGATTTAAGGCATTTGAGGGAACTTGTGTCATTTGAGGGAACTTGAATCATGGCAAAGTATTTATCATCATATTTATCATCTATAATCCCCCCAAAGGCATTTGCATATTCCTCCAGGACAGCTGATTTCATGAGATATAGAAAGCTCTTTCTAGTCTCTTTGAGAGAGATTAGTCAATCCTACACCAGTCAGAGCAGCTCTTTGGAAAGTGATTGAGATTTTAAAGCCAAAATCAAAGAGGCCACTTTTAGTGGAAGTTGTATTTGTTAAATTATTAAACACTGATAGATACTTTCCTGAAATGATCTTCCCTCTGATCACTCACTAGAAGTCAATTGTCACAGGTCTGAAAGTCCATGCTTTGATTAAAATAGGTTTTATCTGAGGCTTAATCTTTTTTATTGTCATGCATCACAGGGAAGAGAATAGTTTTTTTAAACAAGTGCCCATTAATAAAATGTAAATATATATATATATTTTAATCCATATGCAGACATTATTTTTACCAAATTGGCTTCAACATTAGACTGCAATTTAGTTTAGGTAAAGACACTGCAAACAACGTCCAAGAGCACATGTTTGATTGAAACAGCAGTTCAGAATACTTTGATGATGTATTCACTCTGTAGCCTACAGTATAGAAATGTCACACTGTAAACCAGAGCTATATCCGCTATAGACAAAAAGCTTTATTTGTGTTTTTTCCATTTTTCCCCATAGCTTTCCTTTGCCAAAACAAGAACATTTCATATGAAATCCAAACATGTTTTATCCACATTAAAACCAACTAAAAATAAATTGATCTGATAACCACACCATGTTCTTCACCTTTAAAAAAAGCATTACAGGACTACAAGTACCATAATGCATTGTGATACAAGCAGGAAAACAACAACAACAATAGCAAATGGCTGATTCTCTGTTTGGCTGCAGAGACTGGTACCCTCGTCGCTCTAATATTTCAAGGGTCTACAATATCATTTCATTTCACATATGAATAACTTCTGCTGCCTCTTTGAAGAGTAAAGTAAGAAATAACATGGAATAAAGTAAAATATAAAAGTTGTATTTAGCTCACTTTTCTCTGAAATGTAGTTTATTTCTGCGTTCATTCGGATGTTCTCGGCCAGCTCTCTGTAAATGGTCGGTCATGACTGGGGAGAGGAGTGTTCTATCACAAAGCCACAACATTACTCTCATACACTTCAGTCCCCCAGTCTTTTTTAGTGAAACGAAAGTCAATTTTGTAAAGCGGAAGTGCATATGAGATTCCAAACTTCCGCTGGAGTTTGTTTGGCTCCCTTTCCGTCACCTTTAAGTGTACATGGAGGTCTGGCTCCCTTTCCATCCCCTTTAAGTGTACATGGAGGTCTGGCTCCCTTTCCATCCCCTTTAAGTGTACATGGAGCTCTGGCTCCCTTTCCATCCCCTTTAAGTGTACATGGAGGTCTGGCTCCCTTTCCGTCACCTTTAAGTGTACATGGAGGTCTGGCTCCCTTTACATCCCCTTTAAGTGTACATTGAGGTCTGGCTCCCTTTTCATCCCCTTTAAGTTTACATGGAGGTCTGGCTCCCTTTCCATCCCCTTTAAGTGTACATGGAGGTCTGGCTCCCTTTCCATCCCCTTTAAGTGTACATGGAGGTCTGGCTCCCTTTCCATCCCCTTTAACTGTACATGGAGGTCTGGCTCCCTTTCCGTCCCCTTTAAGTGCACATGGAGGTCTGGCTCCCTTTCCATCCCCTTTAAGTGTACATGGAGGTCTGGCTCCCTTTCCATCCCCTTTAAGTGTACATGGAGGTCTGGCTCCCTTTCCGTCAGCTTTAAGTGTACATGGAGGTCTGGCTCCCTTTCAGTCCCCTTTAAGTGTACATGGAGGACTGGCTCCCTTTCCATCCCCTTTAAGTATACATGGAGGTCTGGCTCCCTTTCCATCCCCTTTATGTGTACATGGAGGTCTGGCTCCCTTTCTATCCCCTTTATGTGTACATGGAGGTCTGGCTCCCTTAGTGTTGCACAATACATGGGGATCTCACATTGTCCATTCCCCTCGTGATGACAGACCCTCAGTCTCCACAATGACCCAGCGGTCAACAGCCTTAGTACTGGGACTCAGACAAGAGGACCTGACATAGCAATGGGCATGTGTCATACAGCAAAAACCTCACATTCAGAGCATGAGAGACAGAGAGAGAGAGGGGGCAGAGAATGAGACAGAGAGAGAGGGTAGAGCGCATGAGAGAGTGAGATAGAAGGGGTTAGAGAGAATGAGAGAAAGAGAGGGAGAGAGATGAGGGTAGAGAAAGAGAGAGAGAGAGAGAGAGAGAGGAGGGAGGGGTAGAGAAAGAGATGAGGGGTAGAGAGAGAGGGGTAGAGAGAGGGGTAGAGAGAGAGAAAGAGAGAGACGAGGGGTAGAGAGGGGGGTAGAGAGAGAGAGGTAGAGAGAGAGAGGGTTAGAGAGAGAGAAAGAGAGAGAGAAAAGGGGTAGAGAGAGAGAGGGGTAGAGAGAGAGTGAGAGAAGAGGGGTAGAGAACGAGAGGGATAGAGAGAGAGAGGTAGAGAGCGAGAGGGTAGAGAGAGAGAAGGAGAGAGAGAAGAGGGGTAGAGAGAGAGAGAAGATGGGTAGAGAGAGAAAGAGAGAGGAGGGGTAAAGAGATGAGGGGGAGTAGAATGAGAGAGAGAGGAGGGGTAAAGAGATGAGGGGGAGTAGAGAGAGAGAGAGAGAGGAGGGGTAAAGAGAGAGAGAAGATGGGTAGAGAGAGAAAGAGAGAGGAGGGGTAAAGAGATGAGGGGGAGTAGAGAGAGAAAGAGAGAGGAGGGGTAAAGATATGAGGGGGAGTAGAGAGAGAGAGAGAGGAGGGGTAAAGAGATGAGGGGGAGTAGAGAGAGAGAGAGAGAGAGAGGGGGGGGGGTAAAGAGAGAGAGAAGATGGGTAGAGAGAGAAAGAGAGAGGAGGGGTAAAGAGATGAGGGGGAGTAGAGAGAGAGACTATGGGTAGAGAGAGAAAGAGAGAGGAGGGGTAAAGAGATGCGGGGGAGTAGAGAGAGAGAGAAGATGAGTAGAGAGAGAAAGAGAGAGGAGGTGTAAAGAGATGAGGGGGAGTAGAGAGAGAGAGAGAGAGAGGAGGGTTAAAGAGATGAGGGGGAGTAGAGAGAGAGGAGGGGTAAAGAGATGAAGGGGAGTAGAGAGAGAGAGAAGATGGGTAGAGAGAGAAAGAGAGAGGAGGGGTAAAGAGATGAGGGGGAGTAGAGAGAGAGAGAAGATGAGTAGAGAGAGAAAGAGAGAGGAGGGGTAAAGAGATGAGGGGGAGTAGAGAGAGAGAGAGGAGGGGTAAAGAGATGAGGGGGAGTAGAGAGAGAAAGAGAGAGGAGGGGTAAAGAGATGAGGGGGAGTAGAGAGAGAAAGAGAGAGGAGGGGTAAAGAGATGAGGGGGAGTAGAGAGAGAGAGAGAGGAGGGGTAAAGAGATGAGGGGGAGTAGAGAGAGAGGAGGGGTAGAGAGATGAGAGGGAGTAGAGAGAGAGAGAGAGGAGGGGTAGAGAGATGAGGGGGAGTAGAGAGAGAGAGAGAGAAGAGGGATAAAGCACCGCAGCATGAGATGGAGAGACTCATATTGAATTCAGCACCAGTGGAAAAAGGCAATTTTTGAAAAGGTTCATTTGTTTGTTTTTACATAACATTTTTTTTTGTATGACAAAAAGATCCTCTTTTAAAAAAATCTACACTGCCCTGTGTGTGATGGGACCCCCATAGCATGTTTCAGAGGGTCTACACAGAGGTCTATGGCTGCTTACGACCTTGTTGGAGAGCCACGACAGCGCCGTCCCACCCCCCTGTTCTCCCGGTATAAAAGTTAAACAAGTGTCTTTGGCAGATTTACAGAAAAGGTCCTCATCTACTCTGGGACGCTACTGCTAGAAATTACAAAGATGTTAGAAACTGGTCAGAGACACACAAGAAGAGAGAGAAAGAGAGACTGGTCAGAGACACACAAGAGGAGAGAGAGAGACACACACAAGAAGAGAGCGAGAGAGAGAGAGAGAGAGAGAGAGAGAGACTAGTCAGAGACACACAATAAGAGAGAGAGAGACTGGTCAGAGACACACAAGAAGAGAGAGAGAGAGACTGGTCAGAGACACACAAGAAGAGAGAGAGAGAGAGACTGGTCAGAGACACACAAGAAGAGAGAGAGAGAGACTGGTCAGAGACACACAAGAAGAGAGAGAGAGAGAGAGAGAGAGACTGATCAGAGACACAAGAAGAGAGAGAGAGAGAGAGAGAGAGAGAGAGAGAGAGAGAGAGACTGGTCAGAGACACACAAGAAGAGAGAGAGAGAGAGAGAGAGAGAGAGAGAGACTGGTCAGAGACACACAAGAAGAGAGAGAGAGAGAGAGAGAGAGAGAGAGACTGGTCAGAGACACACAAGAAAGAGAGAGAGAGACTGGTCAGAGACACACAAGAAGAGGGAGGGAGAGAGAGAGAGAGAGAGAGAGGGAGAGAGAGAGAGAGAGACTGATCAGAGACACAAGAAGAGAGAGAGAGAGACTGGTCAGAGACACACAAGAAAAGAGAGAGAGAGACTGGTCAGAAACACACAAGAAGAGGAAGAGAGACTGGTCAGAGACACACAAGAAGAGGGAGAGAGAGAGAGAGAGAGAGAGGAGAGAGAGAGAGAGAGAGAGAGAGAGAGAGAGAGAGAGAGAGAGACTGATCAGAGACACAGAGAGAGAGGGAGAGAGAGACTGGTCATAGACACACAAGAAGAGAGAGAGAGAGACTGGTCAGAGACACAAGAAGAGAGAGAGAGAGAGAGAGAGAAGGTTCACCTATGATCTAACGTGACAAAGTAATATACTACTGTATAATACACTGTAACAGAATGAACATGTACAAGTGGGACATTACTGAGCATAATCAAAGCACAAAGACTCAAAGAGAAATGCAAACAGTCCGAAGATGAAGATGCACATGAGAGGGTTCTTAAGTGGAGAAGACGTCACTGTCGACGTCAACAGTCACTGTCGACCATCCAGACACGTACGAGGGGAGTTTGTGCTCAGTTCGGTTCAAAACCCCATTCATTTCTTGCACATCCCAGCGCTCCTCTGCAGCTGGGAGGCTGTTTTTGTAAAGATTTAAGGAACTCTTTCCTGCCTTTAAGGGACTCCTTCTTGTCTTTAAGTGACTCCTTCCTGGTCCCCAGGACTACTCCACTTTATCGCCACCTGGACTTGAGCTATAAGCTGAGGGTCAGAAGCCAGAGGTCATGAAGCAAGGGTTATGCTGAGGAGTTGGAGGGTTCTGAGGAAGGGGCAGTATGAGTTTACAGTGTCCAGATGGTGCATGTCGAGGGGTTGAGGGTGGAGGGTGGAGGAGAGTAGACTGATATGGGAGGAGGAGAGGACAGGCGTGGGGAGAGGGTGTGTGGAAGAGGCATGTCTCCTTGCAGGGGGAAGAGGCGGAAGATTTGATGGGAAGTCGGGTGTTTCAAGGGGGGTAAGGCCAGCGGGCCCAAGATGTTATGATGAGGACAGGAGAAGCGTGAGCAGCATGGCCAGCATGAGGGAGAGGCAGGGGGCGGCCACGCAGCAGCCACCGGTGCTGTCGTCTGTCAGGAAGGGCTCTGGGGACTCATACACTGAGTCATCTGAGAGAGAGAGAGAGAGAGAGAGAGAGAGAGAGAGAGAGAGAGAGAGAGAGAGACAGAGAGAGACAGAGACAGAGACAGAGGTAGAGAGAGACAGAGACAGAGAGGTAGAGAGGGACAGAGACAGAGAGGTAGAGAGAGACAGAGACAGAGAGGTAGAGAGGGACAGAGACAGAGAGGTAGAGAGAAAGAGAGGGACAGACAGACAGAGAGAGAGACAGAGAGGTAGAGAGAAAGAGAGGGACAGACAGACAGAGAGAGGGAGAGAGAGAGAGGTAGAGAGAAAGAGAGAGACAAACAGACAGAGAGAGAGAGAGGTTATGCTTCAAACAGGTTGCAATCTAACAATCTAATACAGTCAAATCCTTGTGCAGTTTCAATCTGGCTAAATCTGGGCTTTGTCAAAAGCAAACACTGGCAAAGCCTACATTGACGCCTTTTGGTTCTTTTCTTCCCCGTGACCCAGATATATTCTGACAATAGTCATACATACACGTGTGATGTTTACACCTCCCACTTTCACTGTCATCTCCAACGTTGACACGGGCAGAGTGATAAGCGCTACATGTTGTTGACAGGTCTGCACTGGGAGACTAGTCTTGAAGACACGAGTCACACCAATAGAGAGACAGACAATCGAACAGTGGGCGGGGCTGACTCCAGGAGAGTTGAGGTGTGAGGCTGACTGTGTGTTAAAAGGTACTCGGCATATTTAATGTTAAAACACCTCAACTCCCTTTCCTTACAGCTGCCATGAGGAACAGCGTTCTGATTCTGGAATACCTGACTAAATATGAAAGAGTTGGCCGTTTCCATTCCGCCAAAATACATTAAAAAAGGGGGGGTTCTGGGAAAAAACCAAGGTTAACCCCGGTGTCCCAAAAAAGATTAGGATTGGACCCTCCCAGAGCAGTTGACAATAAACAGTCACATAGCAGACTTAGGGAAAGGAATTCTAAGGGTTTGGGCAGAGGCTGGATTGAGGCTAGGCCTGGTTGTTTTGTATGATAAAGGTCTTTAACAGAAAGGTCCCCACATTCTCCACCATACTGCCATTGTAAATATACACACACATATGCATATATATTTCACAATCTCCAACCCACACAGGATCCGTCCGGCCAACTTCCAAGCAAACCCACACCGAAATCTACCCATGAATTGGGGCGGCAAGAGCCTAGTGGTTAGAACATTGGACTAACAACCGAAAAGTTGCTAGATCGAAACCCTGAGCTGACAAGGTAAACATCTGTCGTTTTTCCCCTGAACTGCCTTGTTAACCCATTGTTCCGAGGCCGTCATTGAAAATAAGAATGTGTTCTTAACCTGACTTGCCTAGTTAAATAAAGGTAAAATACATCTTTTTTTTTTTTTTTTAAATCCCGACTTAATCCCGGAATCCAATAAATGTGTTTCTCCTCCAGATATTCAGAGAGTGCGGTGCACATTAAAGAGCCAGAGCTCCTAATGATGTCAATATAACAATCAATCATTAGTCATACACTGGACTATCCTTTCAACAGTGTACTATTTATTATAGATGCTAAGGTAATTGAAATGTGCCTATAGCATAGGATTCCCTATAGGATTCATATTTATTACCATGTTTACATACCGTATATTACATTATAACACATAAGGAGCAGCAAAAACAACAGAGACAAAAATGCCATCATGCTAAAATGCCATCATGCTAAAATGCCATCATGCTAAAATGCCATCATGCTAAAATGCCATCATGCTAAAATGCCATGGCAACAAAAGAAAAGGACAATGGAGACGTTCCATAATAGACAGACTGTGATTTTTAATGACCATGTCATTGTTCTTTAACTGCTTTGGGAAATTGATAATCTCTAACATGTTTATTCGCAATTATACAGAGATAACGGAACGACACGACCAGTCAGGTTAATAAACTCCAAGTGAAAATCTCCAGGAAATGACACTGTTCCAAATATTGACACAGTAGTGTGAGTTTAATACCTTTCCTTTTCTCCAAAGGCTTTGTACAAACAGCTTAAAATGAATGAATGCCTTCTGTGAGTCAGAGAAGGAACATACAACTGCAGACGGAATTTCTTTCTGGGAGGGGGGGGGGGGGGCTGTCTGCCTTCATCGAGCTGCCTTTAAAAGCAACTCGATAAACAAATAGCTGAAATGTAGCCTCTCCATTCAAACCCTACAACAATGCACATGGA
This sequence comes from Oncorhynchus masou masou, assembly GCF_036934945.1. Lineage (NCBI taxonomy): Eukaryota > Metazoa > Chordata > Actinopteri > Salmoniformes > Salmonidae > Oncorhynchus > Oncorhynchus masou. The sequence goes on along the minus strand of NC_088242.1, from coordinate 88,323,266 downwards.
ATTGCATAGGCCTGCAGTACAAGAGCACAAAATATACCGTATAAAAAAATACAATACATGTAACGCCTAATATAACCAGGTAAATTGACTGAGGACACATTCTCATTTACAGCAACGACCTGGGGAATAGTTAGAGGAGAGAGGAGGGGGGTTGGGAGGGGGATGCTTAGGTGGCCATGATGGTATGAGGGCCAGATTGGGCCGTACCTTGTGGGTACATCCTAACTACTTCATAGTGACCTGTAAGGTTTTGGAAGCACATTGGACGTGTATACCTTGTCCTCAGGAGATTTACTACAGGAAAAATGATCCTTTAAAGAGCCGTGGAGAATGTCACCTCGCACCAACGCTGGTCTGAGGTTACACCAACTTTAGACCTCATGTTTATGGTTGGGCTGGGACAATACCAGGATATTTTTCCATGGCAAAAATGAAAACACGAAGCAGGTCAGACTCTTTGGTCCTTTAAAAACTGGCAGTATGTAAAGTGTTGTGTTCTATAGCTTGGAAAATAAATACACGTGACTGAACGACAACATAATGATGTTTGTTGCCAACATTAGGACTGTTTTCCCAAATAAGTTACATTTGCTTCGTGTTTTGTTTGCTTGCCACAATACTAAGGAGTATCATGATACTGGTATTGTCCCAGCCCTAGTTTATGGCCAGTACCTGCTCTGCTGCCTGCTTCTGCAACAGATCTCTGTGGGAGCATCGGGCTTTGGTGAACGATGACTAGTTGAAGGTCAACAGAGTTCTGTGGGAGCATCGGGCTTTGGTGAACGATGACTAGTTGGAGGTCAACAGATCACTGTGGGAGCATCGGGCTTTGGTGAACGATGACTAGTTGGAGGTCAAGAGATCTCTGTGGGAGCATCAGGCTTTGGTGAACGATGACTAGTTGGAGGTCAACAGATCTCTGTGGGAGCATCGGGCTTTGGTGAACGATGACTAGTTGGAGGTCAACAGATCACTGTGGGAGCATCGGGCTTTGGTGAAGGATGACTAGTTGGAGGTCAACAGATCTCTGTGGGAGCATCGGGCTTTGGTGAACGATGACTAGTTGGAGGTCAACAGATCTCTGTGGGAGCATCGGGCTTTGGTGAACGATGACTAGTTGGAGGTCAACAGATCTGTGTGGGACACCACAGCATCCGGCTTTGATGAACGATGACTAGTTGGAGGTCAACAGATCTGTGTGGGACACCACAGCATCGGGCTTTGGTGAACGATGACTAGTTGGAGGTCAACAGATCTGTGTGGGACACCACAGCATCGGGCTTTGGTGAACGATGACTAGTTGCATCGTTGGAGGTCAACAGATCTGTGGGGACACCACAGCATCGGGCTTTGGTGAACGATGACTAGTTGGAGGTCAACAGATCTGTGTGGGACACCACAGCATCGGGCTTTGGTGAACGATGACTAGTTGGAGGTCAACAGATCTGTGTGGGACACCACAGCATCGGGCTTTGGTGAACGATGACATCGGAGGTCAACAGATTGGTGGGACACCACAGCATGGGCTTTGGTGAGTGACTGGAGGTCAACAGATCTGTGTGGGACACCACAGCATCGGGCTTTGGTGAACGATGACTAGTTGGAGGTCAACAGATCTGTGTGGGACACCACAGCATCGGGCTTTGGTGAACGATGACTAGTTGGAGGTCAACAGATCTGTGTGGGACACCACAGCATCGGGCTTTGGTGAACGATGACTAGTTGGAGGTCAACAGATCTGTGTGGGACACCACAGCATCGGGCTTTGGTGAACGATGACTAGTTGGAGGTCAAAGTTTGGATCGCTATCTGGCCCACGTCAGATTAATTATTTCTACCAGACTGTGAAAGCAGTAGCATCTACCTCTGACTGCAGTGTGTGTGTGTGTGTGTGTGTGTGTGTGTGTGTGTGTGTGTGTGTGTGTGTGTGTGTGTGTGTGTGTGTGTGTGTGTGTGTGTGTGTGTGTGTGTGTGTGTGTGTGTGTGTGTGTGTGTGTGTGTGTGTGTGTGTGTGTGTTTCATTACAGAGTCCTAGTGGTTTGACTCAAGAGGGCAGGGATCCTAAGCAGTCTTAAATAGGGGTCTGGATGATGGTGCTCTGAGCAAAGACAGAGATGGAATGAAGGTTTAACATCATCAATCACCAAGCAGAGGGCTTTGCAGGTTAGGCTCTGACCCACAGGTGGTCCTGCTGTTTGTCTACCATCCCTGGGTTAATATGGGTTCAGAATGAGAGATGTGGAACTATGCTGGGAAGGTTCACACATTTCACGGTTGAGGGCTCTCCAACTGCTTGGAGAGTGTCGCACCAAAACCTGCCTTGCCTCTACCCTCTATCATCTATCTGATCAGTTAACACATTTCTATCTATCTGATCAGTTAACACATTTCTATCTATTTGTAGACATTAATATATATTGATTTCTATACAGCAATATAATGCACAATGGGTGTGATGAAAAGCTCTACAACATCATGGAACGTGTTGCTGTCTCGTTTGCTGACTACACCCATTCTTCACAAGGCAGAATGAATGGCAAAGTTAGAAAGAGAAAGATGTTTTTGTTCTGAACAAAGGCCAGTGAAACTAAAATGGAGTGTAAGCAATTTCACAACGACATTCCCTAAAGACTGGATAGAGAAGAAAATACTCACTTGTGGGCTTGACATAGACTTTCAACTTCAAGCAGGGTTTACCGACAAGGTTAGGGTGTGGAGACGCTGGAACGAGAGAGAGAGAGAGAGAGAAAGAGAGAGAGAGAGAGTGAGAGAGAGGGATGTGTTTGTTAATGAATAACACATTCAAACACATTCAGCAACAGTTTATTTGTCAAATCTCTGAGAAAATAGCTCAAATTATACTGCCTGGGAAGAACAGTAAGTACGTTCCATTAGAGGGCTATAACTGACATGTCCCCTACACTCATTGGATCCAGATTTCACTGAGGTGATCCATCAGTCCTCTTTCAGTCCTCTTTCAGTCCTCTTTCAGTCCTCTTTCAATCCTCTTTCAGTCCTCTTTCAGTCCTCTTTCAGTCCTCTTTCAATCCTCTTTCAGTCTTCTTTCAGTCCTCTTTCAGTCCTCTTTCAGTCCTCTTTCAGTCTTCTTTCAGTCCTCTTTCAATCCTCTTTCAGTCCTCTTTCAGTCCTCTTTCAGTCCTCTTTCAGTCCTCTTTCAATCCTCTTTCAGTCCTCTTTCAATCCTCTTTCAGTCCTCTTTCAGTCCTCTTTCAGTCCTCTTTCAATCCTCTTTCAATCTTCTTTCAGTCTTCTTTCAATCCTCTTTCAGTCTTCTTTCAATCTTCTTTCAGTCCTCTTTCAGTCCTCTTTCAGTCCTCTTTCAGTCTTCTTTCAGTCTCCCCGCAAAATTAATTCACACCATTTTATAAGCAACCCGTTGAGGGGCAGGATGCAATTCTGTGTGAAAACAACGGTAACCAACTTGGTATTTTGTAACACCTGAGGAGTTTTTGACCCTTGTCTTCTTGTGTAACCCTGTCCCTCTAACAGTTGGAACACCGTGATGGCCAGGTGCTGCGTGTCCTGAGACGTTAGTTTTGCTCACTAATCACTGTAACTGGGACTGGGACTGGGAGTGCTAGGAACAAAACTCCACTACTTCACGGTCCAAGTTCCTCAGTTTACTCACCCACCATATGGCTCAGTAAGGAAAAACAACAAGCAACTCAGTGCAACCACTGATATGCTAATAGCATCACTGGAAAGAACCAAAACACCACAGCATCGGGAATAGCCAAAGAAAGAATAGCCCGACTGCTAAATAGTCAATTAATGGTACCCGAACTATCTGCACTGACTCTATCTTGCACGGATCCTATACACATTTACATACACTATACGCACACACAGACAAAACACACGCAAACTGACACACTCTTTAACACTCATCATTTGCTGCTGCTACTCTGTTCTTTATTTTACTCTTATTATTATCTATCCCGATGCCTAGTCACTTTACCCTGCCTTCATGTACATATCTACCTCAAATACCTTATTATTATCTATCCTGATGCCTAGTCACTTTACTCTGCCTTCATGTACACATCTACCTCAAATACATTATTATTATCTATCCTGATGCCTAGTCACTTTACCCTGCCTTCATGTACATATCTACCTCAAATACCTTATTATTATCTATCCTGATGCCTAGTCACTTTACCCTGCCTTCATGTACACATCTACCTCAAATACATTATTATTATCTATCCTGATGCCTAGTCACTTTACCCTGCCTTCATGTACATATCTACCTCAAATACCTTATTACTCTCTATCCTGATGCTTAGTCACTTTACCCTGCCTTCATGTACACATCTACCTCAAATACATTATTATTATCTATCCTGATGCCTAGTCACTTTACCCTGCCTTCATGTACATATCTACCTCAAATACCTTGTTATTATCTATCCTGATGCCTAGTCACTTTACCCTGCCTTCATGTACACATCTACTTCAAATAACTTATTATTATCTATCCTGATGCTTAGTCACTTTACCCTGCCTTCATGTACATATCTACCTCAAATACTTATTATTATCTATCCTGATGCCTAGTCACTTTACCCTGCCTTCATGTACATATCTACCTCAAATACCTTATTATTATCTATCCTGATGCCTAGTCACTTTACCCTGCCTTCATGTACATATCTACCTCAAATACCTTATTATTATCTATCCTGATGCCTAGTCACTTTACCCTGCCTTCATGTACATATCTACCTCAAATACCTTATTATTATCTATCCTATCCTGTCATTTACCCTGCCTTCATGTACATATCTACCTCAAATAGCTTATTATTATCTATCCTGATGCTTAGTCACTTTACCCTGCCTTCATGTACATATCTACTTCAAATAACTTATTATTATCTATCCTGATGCCTAGTCACTTTACCCTGCCTTCATGTACACATCTACCTCAAATACATTATTATTATCTATCCTGATGCCTAGTCACATTACCCTGCCTTCATCTACATATCTACCTCAAATACCTTATTATTATCTATTCTGATGCCTAGTCACTTTACCCTGCCTTCATGTACATATCTACCTCAAGTGACTCATACCTCTGCACATTGATCTGGTACTGATACTCCCTGTATATACCTCCATTATTGTGTATTTTATACCTTGTTACTATTTTTATTATTATTTAAAAATATTTTTAAACTGTTTTACATCGTTTTACTTTGGGATGGCTCGTTATCCATAAAATAACACTGGGAAGTTTTACATTTCACTGAAAAAATAACACTGTTTTACTTTCTACACCAGTTGTGATATGATTAGATTTGAACCAGCGAGAGAGCCAGAGAGAGACTTTGGGCCACAGAAGGTTGGTGGCACCTTAATTGGCGAGTTATCCATAAAATAACACTGACGGGCCATAAAATAACACTGATAATGGCTGGAGCAGAATTAAAATAACACTGTTTTACTCTGGAATGGTAACAAATACATCAAACGTTTTACTTTCTCTTGTTTCCATTCCTTTCGCTCCGTTCCAGTGATTGTTATGAGCCGTCCTCCCCTCAGCAGCCTCCACTGATTTGGACGTAGTGCTGCATTTTAACCTTGGAAAACTATTTTGTACTTTTGTCATTTCACTGTGGCAAATTATGTTTTACTTTGTCTCTCGGTATCCATAAAATAACACTGTTTTACTTTGTCTCTTGTTATCCATAAAATAACACCGTTTTACTTTGTCTCTTGTTATCCATAAAATAACACTGTTTTACTTTGTCCATAAAATAACTTTTTACTTTCTCTTGTTATCCATAAAATAACACTGTTTTACTCTGTCTCTTGTTATCCATAAAATAACACTGTTTTACTTTCTCTTGTTTTCCATAAAATAACACTGTTTTACTGTTTTCCATAAAATAACACTCTTTTATCCATAAAATAACACTGTTTTACTTTGTCTCTTGTTATCCATAAAATAACACTGTTTTACTTTTTGTTATCCATAAAATAACACTGTTTTACTCTTGTTATCCATAAAATAACACTTTCTTTTATCCATAAAATAACACTGTTTTACTCTTGTTTTATCCATAAAAATAACACTGTTTTACTTTGTCTCTTGTTATCCATAAAATAACATCCATAAAATAACACTGTTTTACTTTCTCTTATCCATAAAATAACACTGTTTTATTTCCATCCATAAAATAACACTGTTTTACTCTGTCTCTCGGTATCCATAAAATAACACTGTTTTACTTTCTCTTGTTATCCATAAAAAATAACACTGTTTTACTTTCTCTCTTGTTATCCATAAAATAACACTGTTTTACTCTTTTTTCTCTGTTATCCATAAAATAACACTGTTTTACTCACTGTTTTACTTTGTCTCTTGTTATCCATAAAATAACACTGTTTTACTTTCTCTTGTTATCCATAAAATAACACTTTGTCTCTTGTTATCTGTTTTACTTTCTCTTGTTATGTTATCCATAAAATAACACTGTTTTACTTTCTCTTGTTATCTAAAATAACACTGTTTTACGTCTCTTGTATCCATAAAATAACACTGTTTTACTTTCTCTTGTTATCCATAAAATAACACTGTTTTACTCTGTCTCTTGTTTTACTTTGTCTCAATAAAATAACACTGTTTTACTTTGTTATCCATAAAATAACACTTGTCTATCCATAAAATAACACTGTTTTACTCTGTCTCTTGTTATCCATAAAATAACACTGTTTTACTTTCTCTTGTTATCCATAAAATAACACTGTTTTACTTTGTCTCTTGTTATCCATAAAATAACACTGTTTTACTTTCTCTTGTTATCCATAAAATAACACTGTTTTACTTGTTATCCATAAAATAACACTGTTTTACTTTCTCTTGTTATCCATAAAATAACACTGTTTTACTTTGTCTCTTGTTATCCATAAAATAACACTGTTTTACTTTCTCTTGTTATCCATAAAATAACACTGTTTTACTCTGTCTCTCTGGTATCCATAAAATAACACTGTTATTACTTTTTACTTTGTCTCTTGTTATCCATAAAATAACACTGTTTTACTTTGTCTCTTTGTTATCCATAAAATAACACTGTTCTGTTTTACTTTGTCTCTTGTTATCCATAAAATAACACTGTTTTACTTTCTCTTGTTATACTTTTTACTCTTGTTATCAATAAAATAACACTGTTTTACTTTGTTATCCATAAAATAACTTTTTACTTGTTTTACTCTCTCTTGTTATCCATAAAATAACACTGTTATCCATAAAATAACACTGTTTTACTTTCTCTTTTTACTTTGTCTCTTGTTATCCATAAAATAACACTGTTTTACTTTCTCTCGGTATCCATAAAATAACACTGTTTTACTTTCTCTTGTTATAAAATAACACTGTTTTACTTTGTCTCTTGTTATCCATAAAATAACCTTAAAATAACACTTTTTACTTTCTCTTGTTATCCAAAATAACACTGTTTTACTTTGTCTCTTGTTATCCATAAAATAACACTGTTTTACTTTCTCTTGTTATCCATAAAATAACACTGTTTTAATCTGCCTCTCGGTATCCATAAAATAACACTGTATCCATAAAATAACACTGTTTTACTCTCTTGTTATCCAGAGGGGGTGGAGAAGGGGTTGGGGGCTAGGGGGATAGGGGTCTCTCGGTATTATGGGATAGAGGGGTAGGGGTTATCCATAAAATAACACTGGGGGGTATGGGTTTTACTTTGTCTCTTGTTATCCATAAAATAACACTGTTTTAGGGATGGGGGTTTTACTTTCTCTTGTTAGAGGGGTTTTACTTTGTGGAGAAGGGGTTGGGGGGTAGGGGGATAGGGGGTTATGGGATAGAGGTGTAGGGGTATAGGGGGGTAGGGAGGGATGGGGGTAGGGGGTAGAGGGATGGGGGAGAGGGATGGGGTGTAGGGGTAGAGGGATGGGGGTAGGGGGGGGTAGGGGGTAGAGGGATGGGGGAAAGGGGTAGGGGTAGAGGGATGGGGGAGAGGGGCAGGGGTAGGGGGTAGAGGGATGGGGGAAAGGGGTAGGGGGTAGGGGGTAGAGGGATGGGGGATAGGTAGAGGGATGGGGGAGAGGGGGTTAGAGGGTAGGGGGTAGAGGGATAGGGGGGGGGTAGAGGGGTAGGGGGGATAGGGGGTAAGGTTAGAGAGGGGGCAGGGGGTAGAGGAGGTTAGAGAGGTAGGGGGGGGGAGAGGATGTTAGAGAGGTAGGGGGTAGAGGAGGTTAGAGAGGTAGGGGGTAGAGAAGGTTAGAGAGGTAGTGGGTAGAGGAGGTTAGAGAGGTAGGGGGTAGAGGAGGTTAGAGAGGGAGGGGGTAGAGGAGGTTAGAGAGGTAGGGTGTAGAGGAGGTTAGAGAGGTAGGGGGTAGAGGAGGTTAGAGAGGGAGGGGGTAGAGGAGGTTAGAGAGGTAGGCGGTAGAGGAGGTTAGAGAGGTAGGGGGTAGAGGAGGTTAGAGAGGTAGGGGGTAGAGGAGGTTAGAGAGGTAGGGGGCTCAATGACTGGAAGTCTATGGGACCCATCACTGTGCTAACGCTAGTAGCAAACCCCCTTTCACAGGGCCTGTCTTGCACATGAACACACTGCACCTGGGACATGTGACCACGGAAGGGGAAAAACGCCGAAGCAGGAAAATGGGAAGTGGCGTGCATACCGCGACCTTGAAGTCAAAGTGGGCGTGTGTGGGTTTGATGCATCTGATAGGCAAGGTGTCACGTCTGTCTGGCCGTGTATAACCCGCAGTCCGGAGCCAGAAGGACACAATTACCCCCATCAAGTTCCCTTGGCTAAATATGATTTGACCAATCAGCATAATTTGAAGTGTTCTGCATGAGGTTGCCGGTAACTGGTTTTGCACCGATCACGCCCTGTGAAGCTAAGCACCCAGCTAATAGCTTGCTGCCATTTGACAAATTTGAATTTTAATCAAGGGGTGTAAGAAAATGGGATGCGCCGGGGCGCCACACAAAAGGATGGCAGGTCAGGCACAAAACACGTGGATGGACAAGTCAACCGGAATCTGGAGATAAACGATATGTCCGGGCTCCCCTCTGGTATGTTGTGATTGGTAACAGTCTGTTTGATTACGCCTCATGGCTTTATTTCACGCTCTATGATTTTCCCTGTAACAGCTTAATTACATTGCTTTTGCCACGTAACTATATTTTGTTTAAATTCAACTAATTAGATATCAAACCATTTGATATCAACTGGTTTGTAGTTATATTGAATTACTTCAAAGAAGTACCTGGTAACAATCGTTCTTTTCTAGTAAATAGAAGGTAAAGTTGGGTTTGACGCAGAATAATCATCCGCCACTTGTCTGTGTATACAGGCTGTGCTCTACCTCTCTGGCTCTCACACTGTGGTGTGAACAGACTGTTTCTGGTTGGTTCCTAGCTCTGGCACTAGCAGGGAGCCATGCATGAGAGCCAAATGAAACCACAAAGCAAAGCCTATTAATTAAACCCCTACCGCTATTTTGGCTTCCTCCCCTTCCTCCCCTGCTTCCCACCAAATGAGATCAAATCAACCTTCAAATGACCAGGAGACAAGTAGATCCGTCTGACATTCCCTGAACTTCATTAACTAAAGAGCGATGGGTTGACAGCGGTGAATATTCTTGAAGGGTTGCAGATGCTTCTGTTTGGTGTGGTAAGTCATTTCTTCTTCGCATATTCTTTTCTCTACCTGACTTGGGAACATAACCAGTGTGGGGGTAAATCAAATGTTCTACTTACAGATGTAGTAGTACTCGTGACCCGGCCGGAACTCAAACCCTAGTGAGAAGGGAGTGAAGAGCTGGAACTTCTCGGAGAACTTGAGCGGTCCGTTGGGGCTCTGTGGCCGGTTGCACTCCCAGCGCTTGAAGCCCTTCATGCGGTGGTCGCAGGTGGTGTAGCCGTCGTAGTTGACCATGAAGAGGATGTAACGCTCCATGCGCTCCAGGGGGAGCGGGTCCTCGTAGTGGGGGCAGTAGATGTCCAGGTAGTCGTTGATGGCCACCTCCACGGTGTACTCCCCATGGAGAAACCTGCAGATGAGACAGAGGCTAAATATTAACATCAACTGTTTTATAAACATGTAATATAGGCAGGTACTCTAACAGAGCTCCAGATGAAACATCGTTAAAGTGGCCAATGTTGCTCCCCCTGAGTGACCCAACTAAATGACTATGCATTCCACCTAAAGCACTCTCAACGACAGACTTGGGCCCAAAACACTACCTATCAACAGCACCTATCGTCCATCTGATAAATACTAATACAGAAAGGTATAAAGACAGCATAACATGGTGCTAATATTCTATGGACAAAGGAGCTGGGTGAGGAGGATGAGGAAGAGGTGGTGAATTGGTGCAGAAGGAGGACAACGGCCTGGAGGCAGGGGTTCACAGAGTGAACCCCTTCATTAAGCTCTTTCACAAGGCCCTGGCTCTCGCCCAGCTATGGCCAAATGACTGTCGCCCATGGCTATTTCGATACAAATTGAGCACCTGCACGATGGTGCATGTTTACAGGGAGCTATACTGCCCTTGCCCCCATGGCTATTCGCTCCATCGCGCGGGGCCAAGTGAAACGCAAGCACACAAATCATAGCTTAGAAGACGATTGCGTGGCTCCATCTCCACTTTTTACAGGCCCTAGTCCTCTGTCTGGCTCAATCACACTACATGTGGATTTTCCTAATAGTATTGCGGAAGTAACAAGTCGTTTGGGGGCATCGGGGGGCACGTGCTACGCCACTGCTTATAACTATAGGTTAAGTATAACTGTAAGAAATCTAAGATGTGTCAAATAAATGATATCCCGCTCAGGGCTCAGATCTGCATTTGGTTTGTTCCCTTACTAGTTATGTGTCAAGATCAACATCCCTGTTTGCCTACTTTTTAAATTTGTAAATAACTCATTTTGGGGAAAAAGTTGTCGTTTTTAGTGCCCCTTGTGTGCACATTCGGTAACTTCGTATTAGAGGTCGACCGATTATGATTTTTCAACGCCGATACCGATTGTTGGAGGACCAAAAAAGCCGATACCAATTAAATCGGCTGATTTTTATTTATTTATTTGTAATAATGACAATTAAAATACTGAATGAATACTTATTTTAACTTAATATAATACATTAATAAAATCAATTTAGCCTCAAGTAAATAAAGAAACATGTTCAATTTAGTTTAAATAATGCAAAAAAGTGTTATAGAAGAAAGAAAAAGTGCAATATGTGCTATGTAAGAATGCTAACATTTCAGTTCCTTGCTCAGAACATGAGAACATATGAAAGCTGGTGGTTCCTTTTAACATGAGTCTTCAATATTCCCAGGTAAGAAGTTTAAGGTTGTAGTTATTATAGGAATTATAGGACTATTTCCCTCTATACCATTTGTATTTCATTAACCTTTGACTATTGGATGTTCTTATAGGCACTTTAGTATTGGTAGTGTAACAGTATAGCTTCCGTCCCTCTCCTCGCTCCTCCCTGGGCTCGAACCAGCAACACAACGACCCACAGCCACCATCGAAGCAGCGTTACCTATGCAGCGCAAGGGAAACAACCACTCCAAGGCTCAGAGCGAGTGACGTTTGAAACGCTATTAGCGAGCGCTAACTAGCTAGCCATTTCACTTTGGTTATACCAGCCTCATCTCGGGAGTTGATAGGCTTGAAGTCATAAACAGCGCAATGCTTGACGCTCAACAAAGAGCTGCTGGCAAAACGCACGGAAGTGCTGTTTGAATGAATGTTTACGCACCTGCTTCTGCCTACCGCCACTCAGTCAGATACTTAGATACTTATATGCTTGGATGCTCAGTCAGATTATATGCAATGCAGCACATGCTAGATAATATCTAGTAATATCATCAGTCACCATGTGTAGTTAACTAGTGATTATGATTGATTCTTTTTTTAAAGATAAGTTTAATGCTAGCTAGCAGCTTACCTTGGCTTACTGCATTCGCGTAACAGGCCTTGTGGAGTACAACGAGTGAGAGGCAGGTCGTTATTGCGTTGGACTAGTTAACTGTAAGGTTGCAAGAATGGATCCCTCGAGCTGACAAGGTGAAAATCTGTCGTTCTGCCCCTGAACAAGGCAGTTAACCCACCGTTCCTAGGCGTCATTGAAAATAAGAATGTGTCCTTAACTGACTTATCTAGTTAATAAATAAAGGTATAAAAAATAAAAAAAACAAAATCGGCAAATCGGCGCCCAAAAACACAGATTTCCAATTGTTATGAAAACTTGAAATTGGCCCTAATTAATCGGCCATTTCGATTAATCGGTCGACCTCTACTTCGTATATACCCCGGTAGAGAAACGGTATAAACATCTATGTACGGCCCAACCATATACAACCATGGTTTACACATCAGAACTGTTTTCATACATGTGAAATCTGGTCTTGGTGTGTGTACTGTATTTGTACTGTGTACTGTGTACTGTGTTTCGTAATTAACCACATAAACTCTGAAGCCAATATGTGAAAAGTTTTTACACACTGACCCCAAATTCACAGACTGACCCGTGAATAAGTCACCCCCAAAGAGTCCCCATTGGACGGTGCGCCACTTCTCCATCTCAAAAGTCCTTATCAGTCGTGCCATGAGGCCCATAATCCTTCAAAGGGCTTTGATGGGGAGAAGTGACAACGCCATTTTGAGTCTTGTAGTGATAAACCCGTGCACAAACACCAGCCATGTTGGTGAACGTATCGCCAGATCAGTTGCAGCTCGTGGGCTCAGAGCGTGGAAAAGTGAGGGGGCAAAGGGGACCACCAGGGGGGTAAGATGGGGGTACGGGTTATGGAGGGGGAGAATGGAGTTGCAGGCAGGCCTAGCATCAGATGACAGCTAATCTGAGGGGGTTGGAATTAGTGTAAGAGGGGCCTATCCAGCTGCTGTGTGAGGATCTTCTGCAGTCCCCCCTCCCCCTCCCCCTCCCTGCCAGCTGCTGTGTGAGGATCTTCTCAAGTCCCCCCCCTCCCCCTCCCCCTCCCTGCCAGCTGCTGTGTGAAGATCTTCTCCAGTCCCCCTCCCTTCCCCTCCCCCTCCCTGCCAGCTGCTGTGTGAGGATCTTCTCCAGTCCCCCGCCTACTACCCCCCTCCCTCTGCTACATTCCCCCCCAACCCACGTTCAGGATTCAAATAGTGCTTGCAAACTCCCTCCTTTCCCTCTCTGCAGATTGCCAGGTATTAATGGCCAGTGGGGGTAGATTGCCAGTCATTAAGGGCCAGTGGAGGCAGATTGCCAGTCATTAATGGCCAGTGGGGGTAGATTGCCAGTCATTAAGGGCCAGTGGGGGCAGATTGCCAGTCATTAATGGCCAGTGGAGGCAGATTGCCAGGTATTAATGGCCGGTGGGGGCAGATTGCCAGTCATTAATGGCCAGTGGAGGCAGATTGCCAGGTATTAATGGCCGGTGGGGGCAGATTGCCAGTCATTAATGGCCAGTGGAGGCAGATTGCCATTCATTAATGGCCAGTGGGGGCAGATTGCCAGGTATGAATGGCCGGTGGGGGCAGATTGCCAGTCATTAATTGCCAGTGGGGGCAGATTGCCAGGTATTAATGGCCGGTGGGGGCAGATTGCCAGTCATTAAGGGCCAGTGGAGACAGATTGTCATCATTAATGGCCAGTGGGGGCAGATTACCAGTCATTAAGGGCCAGTGGAGACAGATTGTCATCATTAATGGCCAGTGGAGGCAGATTTCCAGTCATTAATAGCCAGTGGGGGCAGATTGCCAGGTATGAATGGCCGGTGGGGGCAGATTGCCAGGTATTAATGGCCGGTGGGGGCAGATTGCCAGGTATTAATGGCCAGTGGGGGCAGATTGCCAGTCATTAATGGCCAGTGGAGGCAGATTGCCACATTACATTACATTTAAGATTGCCAGTCATTAAGGGCCAGTGGAGACAGATTGTCATCATCAATGGCCAGTGGAGGCAGATTTCCAGTCATTAATAGCCAGTGGAGGCAGATTGCCAGGTATGAATGGCCAGTGGAGGCAGATTGCCAGGTCATTAATGGCCAGCAGAGGCAGATTGTCCGGTATTAATGGCCAGTGGGGGCAGATTGCCAGTCATTAATGGCCAGTGGAGGCAGATTGCCATCATTACATTACATTTAAGATTGCCAGTCATTAAGGGCCAGTGGAGACAGATTGTCATCATCAATGGCCAGTGGGGGCAGATTACCAGTCATTAAAGGCCAGTGGAGACAGATTGTCATCATTAATGGCCAGTGGAGGCAGATTGCCTAGTCATTGAGTGGCCATGGGGCAGTCACTAAGGGCCAGCAGAGGCAGATTGTCCGTTATTAGTGGCCAGTGGGGGCAGATTTCCAGTCATTAATGGCCAGTGGAGGCAGACTGCCATCATTAATGGCCAGTGGAGGCAGATTTCCAGTCATTAATAGCCAGTGGAGGCAGATTGCCAGTCATTAATGGCCAGTGGAGGCAGATTGCCAGTCATTAAAGGCCAGTGGAGGCAGATTGCCACATTACATTACATTTAAGATTGCCAGTCATTAAGGGCCAGTGGAGACAGATTGTCATCATCAATGGCCAGTGGAGGCAGATTTCCAGTCATTAATAGCCAGTGGGGGCAGATTGCCAGGTATGAATGGCCGGTGGGGGCAGATTGCCAGGTATTAATGGCCGGTGGGGGCAGATTGCCAGGTATTAATGGCCAGTGGGGGCAGATTGCCAGTCATTAATGGCCAGTGGAGGCAGATTGCCACATTACATTACATTTAAGATTGCCAGTCATTAAGGGCCAGTGGAGACAGATTGTCATCATCAATGGCCAGTGGGGGCAGATTACCAGTCATTAAAGGCCAGTGGAGACAGATTGTCATCATTAATGGCCAGTGGAGGCAGATTGCCAGTCACTAAGGGCCAGCAGAGGCAGATTGTCCGTTATTAGTGGCCAGTGGGGGCAGATTTCCAGTCATTAATGGCCAGTGGAGGCAGACTGCCATCATTAATGGCCAGTGGAGGCAGATTTCCAGTCATTAATAGCCAGTGGAGGCAGATTGCCAGTCATTAATGGCCAGTGGAGGCAGATTGCCAGTCATTAAAGGCCAGTGGAAGCAGAATGCCAGTCACTAAGGGCCAGTGGGGGCAGATTGCTAGTCATTAGTGGCCAGTGGGGGCAGATTGCCAGTCATTAATTGCCAGTGGGGACAGATTGCCAGTCATTAAGGGCCAGCAGAGGCAGATTGTCCGTTATTAATGGCCAGTGGGGGCAGATTGCCAGTCATTAATGGCCAGTGGGGGCAGATTGCCAGTCATTAGTGGCCAGTGGGGGCAGATTGTCATCATTAATGGCCAGCGGAGGCAGATTGCCAGTCATTAAGGGCCAGTGGGGGCAGATTGCCAGTCATTAGTGGCCATTCGGTAACTTTGTATTAGAGGTTGACCGATTATGATTTTTCAACGCCGATACCGATTGTTGGAGGACCAAAAAAGTCGATACCAATTAATCGGCTGATTTTTATTTATTTATTTGTAATAATGACAATTAAAATACTGAATGAACACTTATTTTAACTTAATATAATACATTAATCAAATCAATTTAGCCTCAAGTAAATAAAGAAACATGTTCAATTTAGTTTAAATAATGCAAAAAATGTGTTATAGAAGAAAGAAAAAGTGCAATATGTGCTATGTAAGAATGCTAACGTTTCAGTTCCTTGCTCTGCCCCTGAACAGGCAGTTAACACACTGTTCCTAGGCCATCATTGAAAATAAGAATTTGTTCTTAACTGACTTGCCTAGTAAAATAAAGGTAAAAAAAAATAAAAAAATATTGCCAGTCATTAATGGCCGGTGGGGGCAGATTGCCAGTCATTAATGGCCAGTGGGGGCAGATTGCCAGTCATTAATGGCCGGTGGGGGCAGATTGCCAGTCATTAAGGGCCAGTGGGGGCAGATTGCCAGTCATTAGTGGCCAGTGGGGGCAGATTGCCAGTCATTAAGGGCCAGTGGGGGCAGATTGCCAGTCATTAGTGGCCAGTGGGGGCAGATTGCCAGTCATTAGTGGCCAGTGGGGGCAGATTGCCAGTCATTAAGGGCCAGTGGGGGCAGATTGCCAGTCATTAAGGGCCAGTGGGGGCAGATTGCCAGTCAGTAGTGGCCAGTGGGGGCAGATTGCCAGTCATTAGTGGCCAGTGGGGGCAGATTGCCAGTCATTAATGGCCAGTGGGGGCAGATTGCCAGTCATTAATGGCCGGTGGGGGCAGATTGCCAGTCATTAATGGCCAGTGGGGGCAGATTGCCAGTCATTAATGGCCAGTGGAGACAGATTGCCGGTCAGTGGGGGCAGATTGCCAGTCATTAATGGCCAGTGGGGGCAGATTGCCAGTCATTAATGGCTAGTGGGGACAGATTGCCATCATTAAGGGCCAGTGGGGGCAGATTGCCAGTCATTAATGGCCAGTGGGGGCAGATTGCCATCATTAAGGGCCAGTGGGGGCAGATTGCCAGTCATTAATGGCCAGTGGGGGCAGATTGCCAGTCATTAATGGCCAGTGGGGGCAGATTGCCAGTCATTAATGGCCAGTGGGGACAGATTGCCATCATTAAGGGCCAGTGGGGGCAGATTGCCAGTCATTAATGGCCAGTGGGGGCAGATTGCCAGTCATTAATGGCCAGTGGGGGCAGATTGCCAGTCATTAATGGCCAGTGGGGACAGATTGCCATCATTAAGGGCCAGTGGTGGCAGATTGCCAGTCATTAATGGCCAGTGGTGGCAGATTGCCAGTCAATAAGGGCCAGTGGAGTCAGGAAATTACCTCGTTAAGCAATAAGGTGGGAGGAGAGGAACAATATCAGATCCGAATATCAATAAAACAGCAGCCATGGGTGTGTGTCGTGTAAAGTTGTGTGTGTGTGTGTATGTATGTGTGTGTGTGTGTTTAGATAGCTGGCAAGACTCAATTACCAGTCTGAAATGTTTTAACTGACATGGGCTAATTGAGTGACTGTCAGTGTGTGCCCTTAATGTAACAAAAGGAAAACTGAGTTTTGAAATTGCATCTGGTGTATTCTACTATTTATCAACAGTTCGTTTTTTAAAATTGAAAAACATTACAGAGGTGCGGACTCGGTGATCTCATATGTACTGTAGTTACGGCCCTGTGTGTACTAGCTAGCTAATGTGTACTCGGTGGCTGCATACGTAACAGTGGTTAAAATAATTCCCTGGATCATAGCTAGTGAGCCGACTGGTATGCACGTAGCACACTGACACCCTGGAACAAAGCTACTGACTCATGCGATATACCTGACTAACACATTTCTACAGGTTGTACGCACACATACCATCTGAGATGCACACATACCATCTGAGATGCACACATACCATCTGAGATGCACACATACCATCTGAGATGCACACATACCATCTGAGATGCACACATACCATCTGAGATGCACACATACCATCTGAGATGCACACATACCATCTGAGATGCACACATACCATCTGAGATGCAAACATACCATCTGAGACGTAAACATACCATCTGAGATGCAAACATACCATCTGAGACGTAAACATACCATCTGAGCTGCAAACATACCATCTGAGACGTAAACATACCATCTGAAACACAAACATACCATCTGAAACACAAACATACCATCTGAAACACAAACATACCATCTGAAACACAAACATACCATCTGAGAGGCACACATACCATCTGAGCTGCAAACATACCATCTGAGACGTAAACATACCATCTGAAACACAAACATACCATCTGAAACACAAACATACCATCTGAAACACAAACATACCATCTGAGACGTAAACATACCATCTGAAACACAAACATACCATCTGAAACACAAACATACCATCTGAAACACAAACATACCATCTGAAACACAAACATACCATCTGAGCTGCAAACATACCATCTGAAACACAAACATACCATCTGAAACACAAACATACCATCTGAAACACAAGTGCATGGAAAGCTGGATGCTTCTCTGATGATTTGCTATGACAGCCTATAAACACGCACTAGCGCCTGGCCCAGCCTCTTCAAGACGTGGATGTAGATTAAGGCAGCCCCCCACACCTCTCTGATTCATAGTTAACTGGGTTAAATGCGGAAGACACATTTCAGTTGAAGGCATTCAGTTGTACAACTAACTAGGTATCTCCCTTTCCCTTTCTGTTTCCCTTCCACACACCAAACATGTTGTCACAACATTCTCACTGCCCTCAATACAACGTGGACAAGCAAGCCCCATGCATGGCGGCCATTTTTTAAACCACCCGTCCCATTCCTCTGAGACCAGAAACACATGGTGGTGATTGATCAATTTAGCTTTCAAACTACGAAAAAAAGCTGGGGTGAGTTCCTGGACTTTGAAAGCTCCCAGAGAGTTTCAGTCTTCACAGTCGGTCTGACCACCAACAAACCCCCGCGGGAGCTTAATTAATCAGGCCCAATGTTTATAAGTGCATTATAAAGTGTTTATACCTGGGCGATTTAGGAGGGCTGAACTTTAAATGCCGGCCTGGGTTTCTTGGAAGTTTTTTTGAAGACCACTTTTTCTCTGATCTAATGTCTTGTCAAGCTCGGCTAGGCCCTGGCAGTGTGCTTTAACTCGGCCCCTCTTTATGACTTCATGGGATACATGTTTGTTCGTAAGGCTGTCTGCTTTTGAAGCCATGCATGCAGGAAGAAGCCATCTGCAAAGGGGAGACGTCAGAACCAAACAAGCACATCTGATGGGACAGCCTGGGTCATTTACAACGCTATTCTGACTTCTTAAGGCTTCAGGGGGTGAAAAGGAGCTAGGATATGCTCTCTTCTGTACTACCAGGAATTCTACAACGTCTCTTAAAGCTAAAAGGGATAGATCAATAAAATGGATATGAAAAAAACTACCACTGTAAATTGAAGCTCTATACTTTCAATGTCTAACAACGATTATGTTGTTTAAAGGGGATTTACAAATCAGACATTAAAAATGGCAATAGTGAATTTCAAAATGTCGATACAGTAAACTACTACTTTTAAAGTAAGAATACGTTAGGACAACATTGTGACCAATACCTTAAAGCTTGCAGCACCATCACCCATAGAAGAGAGCATGTGACCAAACATATCAGAACTTCCTGGCCACCTGGACTAATGAGATGATGTGAGTGGAGAGAGAAAGAGACAGGATACAATAGAAAACAGACCTTTCCCCTCCTAGCATTCCTTTCCCTTTCTCTCTCTCCCTCCCTTGTGGACCAGTTCAACCCACCACCAGGCATGTGCTCTCCATGCCACCTGCTCCACCCTTCCGACAGAGAACTCCAGCTGCTTGTCTGCAGAACACACTTTACAAGACAAACCACCGGCCAGGCCGAATAAATCACAGGATGGTGGTGGTGGTGGTGGTGTGTGTGTGTGTGTGGATGGGGGCCCCAAGGGGTAGATCATTTCTCTTTAGTTTGTGTCTACAGTACCCCAGATTCCTCACCTTACAGCCCTTTAATGCGTCTTTAATGCCTGCACCAATCTGTGTATAGACTCTGGAAGCATGACGTATGCTATTGTTCATTTGTTTGTGGCATTTGTCCTGGAATTCCAGGATCAACAGCAAAAAGCCGAACCAGGTTGGTTTACATTGTGAATATTTTGGCAGAAGTTGGTATATGTTTTCTGGTGGTTGCCAGGACGTGAAAATTACGTTACTTAAATGTTTTTTTTACCTCCGCCGTCCGCCCCTCCATTTTTCACACACAGCCAAAGCAAACAGGGGAATTTACTCTGCAATTAACCGATGACCTGGGCAAGTTGACTTAATACAAACAAATGGACTTAATAGCTTGACACAACCCTTTTAAACACTTCAAACCCATTTTTCATCACCACTTCATCTGATTACATTGGAGCCCCGGTCTAGGCCTTCCTGCCCACAGCAACATCCAATCCAGGATCTAGCTAGGGCTGTAACATTTGTCACCAGTATTCTCACTCGTTTTCTGGTGCGAGCCCAATATAAGCACGTTAGCATTAGCGATTTGGCTGGAGAGTTTCATGAGTTTCAGAGTCATGTAACTGACGTGTCTCTGTGTTTATAATTGAATGAGTTGGAGGGTTGTGGTGATGGTGGGTGAGAGGGAGAGAGACAGGACAGGAGCGGGTGCTAGGCTGGGGGGGGAGAATGGCCCTTTGTGCTCTCACTGAGGCCTGTCTGGAAGCCATTTCCACGTGTTAGTCCTCTGGCCCAGCCTGCATCTGGAGCCCACCACTCACCATGTGGAACGTGTTTATTGTTCTTTGTGTCAAGCAAAAACACAGACAGGCCTCCCTCTCTCCCTCCCTACTCTCTCTCCCTCCCTACTCTCCCTCCCTGCCTACTCTCCCTCTATCCCTCCTACCCTGCTCTCCCTCTCTCCCTCCCTACTCTCCCTCCCTGACCACTCTCCCTCTATCCCTCCCACCCTGCTCTCCCTCCCTGCCTACTCTCCCTCTATCCCTCCCACCCTGCTCTCCCTCTATCCCTCTCTCCCTCCCTACTCTCCCTCTATCCCTCCCACCCTGCTCTCCCTCTGTCCCTCTCTCCCTCCCTACTCTCCCACCCTGCCTACTCTCCCTCTATCCCTCCCACCCTGCTCTCCCTCTATCCCTCCCACCCTCCCTGCCTACTCTCCCTCTATCCCTCCCACCCTGCTCTCCCTCTATCCCTCCCTACTCTCCCTCCCTCCCTACTCTCCCGTTATCCCTCCCTCTATTCTCCCTCTATCCCTCCCACCCTGCTCTCCCTCTATCCCTCTCTCCCTCCCTACTCTCCTTCTATCCCTCTTTCCCTCCCTACTCTCCCTCCCTCCCTACTCTCCCTCGATCCTTACTCTCCCGTTATCCCTCCCTCTATCCCTCTCTCCTTACTCTCCGTCTCTCCCTCTATTTCTGCTGTTATTCCAACTAGGCATGGAGCAATTGTCCTATCGAGGCGTTTACACAAACTTAACCTCCAGTTGATGTTCAGCCAATGGCAAGAAAAACTGCTTTGGCAAAACAAAAACAAACAAACGAGGAAGTCGAGGAAGGTTTGGAACGAGGTGAGGATGTATGGGGGAGGATGCATGGGGGAGGCTGTATGGGGGAGGATGCATGGGGGAGGATGTATGGGGGAGGATGTATGGGGGAGGGTGTATGAGGGAGGCTGTATGGGGGAGGATGCATGGGGGAGGATGTATGGGGGAGGCTGTATGGGGGAGGATGCATGGGGGAGGATGTATGGGGGAGGATGTATGGGGGGAGGGTGTATGGGGGAGGCTGTATGGGGGAGGATGCATGGGGGAGGATGTATGGGGAGGATGTATGGGGGAGGATGCATGGGGGAGGATGTATGGGGAGGATGCATGGGGGAGGTGTATGGGGGAGGATGTATGGGGGAGGATGCATGGGGGAGGATGCATGGGGGAGGATGTGGGGGAGGATGTATGGGGGGGGAGGATGTATGGGGGAGGATGTATGGGGGAGGATGTATGGGGGAGGATGTATGGGGGAGGATGTATGGGGGATGGGGGGGAGGATGTATGGGGGAGGATGTATGGGGGAGGATGCATGGGGGAGGATGTATGGGGGAGGATGCATGGGGAGGATGCATGGGGGAGGATGTATGGGGAGGATGTATGGGGAGGATGTATGGGGGAGGATGTATGGGGAGGATGTATGGGGGAGGATGCATGGGGGAGGATGTATGGGGGAGGATGCATGGGGGAGGATGTATGGGGAGGATGTATGGGGAGGATGTATGGGGGAGGATGTATGGGGAGGATGTATGTGGGAGGATGTATGTGGGAGGATGTATGGGGAGGATGTGTGTGGGAGGATGTATGTGGGAGGATGTATGTGGGAGCATGTATGTGGGAGGATGTATATGGGACATGTGTGGGAGCTGAAAGAGATTGCCGTCTCTTTTTATACTTGTGGAATGTGTTTTTTGAGTCAGGCACAAACACAGACAGCCCACCCTCCCTCCCTACTCTCCCTCTAACCCCCTTTCCCTACTCTCCTTACTTTCCCTCTATCCCTCCCGCCCTACTCTCCCTCTATCCCTCCCTCCATACTCTCCCTCTATCCCTCCCTCCATACTCTCCCTCTATAATCTCCCTCTTTCCCTCCCTCCCTACTCTCACTCTATCCCTCCCTCAATACTCTCACTCTATCCCTCCCTCCATACTCTCCCTCTATAATCTCCCTCTTTCCCTCCCTCCCTACTCTCACTCTATTCCTCCCTCAATACTCTCCCTCTATCCCTCCCTCCCTACTCCCCCTCTATCACTCCCTTCCCACCCTACTCTCTCTCTATCCCTCCCTCCCTACTCTCCCTCTATCCCTCACACCCTACTCCCCCTCTATCACTCTCTCCATCTATCCCTTCTCCCTACTCTCCCTCCCTCCCTACTCCCCCTCTATCACTCCCCCCCTCTCCCTCTATCTCTCTCTCTCCATACTTTAGACTTGTAGACTCTCTCTACATCTCTCTCTCTCTACACATCTCTCTCTCTCTACATCTATTGCTCTCTCTACATCTCTCTCTACATATCTCTCTCTCAACATCTCTCTCTACATATCTCTCTCTACATCACTCTCTCTCTATATCTCTCTCTCTATCCACATATATCTCTCTCTACATCTCTCTCACTCTACACATTTCTCTCTCACTCACATCTCTCTCTCTCTACATCTCTCTCTCTACATTCTCTCTCTCAACATCTCTCTCTACATATATCTCTCTCTCTACATATCTCTCTCTACATATCTCTCTTGCTACATCCTGTCTCTCTCATCTCTCACTCTACATATCTTTCTCTCTCTCTCTACATCTCTCACTCTCTACATATCTCGCTCTTTCTCTTTCTACATCTTTCTCTCTCTTTCTCTACATCTCTCACTCTCTACAATTCAATTCAATTTAAGGGCTTTATGTCTCGCTCTCTCTGTTAGATTGTAGCTGGACAAGCAGGGAGATGTACGAGTGTGTACAGAATGTGTATGTGTGTGCGTCGTGTGTGTGTGTATATATGCAACTGTGTGCGCCTGTGTGTGTAGCAGCTCTGTGTGTGTGGCTGTGTGTGTGTGTGTGTGGCTTTGTGTGTGTGTGTGTGTTATAATTATCTGCACTGTGCTGTACCTTCAGCATGGCTTGAATTAACCATGAGACAGTGTTTGTGTCCTCCCTCTCTTAACATGGTGTCCTTGTTTACCCACGATCCTCTGCTGCGTAAGGCCTGGGAGAGGAGGGAGTGCCATCTCAGCTCCTCTCTTTCTCCCTGCCTCGTATGCTAATTGCATTTCCATGTCTCTGTCTGTTCTGAAAGAGCGCCAACTCACAACGTGACACCTCGTTTCCGCAGAGAACCGCCGTAGAGCAGAAATACTGTATACGTGTGAATAACAGCAACAATATGGGCCCTGCGGATGTTGTGACTGCAATTAACATGTAGACAATTGAGAGGGCCACTAAATGACTGTCTACGGCTGGTTATACCTGAGGTAATATGTATGAACAAAGAGCTATAGCAACACTAACATACAATCATCAATAAGACACATGAAGCATGTTCAGCAAATACTTTGAACAAGATTCAGCCACATCAAATCAGTAAAGGCGAGGCAGAGGAGATGAGGGGAGGAAGCTACAGTGGAACACTAAAGCTTACCACAAAATTACACCAATCCCTGGCATCACATGGAGGCTGTCCTAACACGCTGTGACAGTTCAGGACAACAAAGCTAACTCGAACGACACACAAAACGGAACAACATTCAAATGTTTTCATGTGGGTTCCTCAAACCACTGTTACGAAAGATGCTATAAACTGTTGCGTCTTTCTTCAAACTGCATTAGGAGCCTAAACTTCAAGAGAAATCACCTCATTTTCTTGATCACAAAAGTAAAACAAAAACATTACCACCGGGGGAGTTCTTTTAGTACTCGTCTACTCATCCTCCCTCCAACCGTTCCTTCCTCTCTCCCCTGTGATAATTGTGAAAGCAATGATTCTTAGCTACTAAATGAGACGGAGAAGACACTCCTTCTGTGTACCTGCTGGCATCTGCTGAGAGAAAACCTGGCTCCGTTTTTATTATTTCACACTCCTCCAGACAAGGGAGGAATAATTACACTTCATCTTCTCCCCAAACCTCCCCCATGCCCCCTCCCCCATGCCCCCTCCCCCATCCTACTCGCAACAGCACACAGCAACAGCAGAGGCAGCAGTAACAACACTGAACACAACAAAAACTAGAGCACATCTGTGACAGTTTGTGCAGTCGAAACCCCCCAAGTGGTCTGCACAACAGTGAGGGAGAGGAAGAGAGGTGGATAGGGGATGAGAGAGGGGGAGGAGAGGAAGGGAGGTGAATAGGGGTTGAGGGAGGGGGAGGAGAGGAGAGGAAGAGAGGTGGATAGGGGATGAGGGAGGGTGAGGAGAAGAGAGGAAGAGAGGTGGGTAGGGGTTGAGGGAGGGGGAGGAGAGGAGAGGAAGAGAGGTGGATAGGGGATGAGGGAGGGGGAGGAGAGGAAGGGAAGAGAGGTGGATAGGGGATGAGAGAGGGGGAGGAGAGGAAGGGAGGTGAATAGGGGTTGAGGGAGGGGGAGGAGAGGAGAGGAAGAGAGGTGGATAGGGGATGAGGGAGGGGGAGGAGAGGAGAGGAAGAGAGGTGGATAGGGGATGAGGGAGGGTGAGGAGAAGAGAGGAAGAGAGGTGGGTAGGGGATGAGGGAGGGTGCTTGAGCTAACACACACCTTGAAAGAGAGGCGGCTGACACACAGTCGCACATACGCACACAGACACACACAGACACAGACACACACAGACACACACAGACACACACACACAGACACACAGACAGACAGACAGACACACACACACACACACACACACACACACAGACACAGACACAGACACAGACACACACACACACAGACACAGACACAGACACACACAGACACACACAGACACAGACACAGACACAGACACAGACACAGACACAGACACAGACACAGACACAGACACAGACAGACACAGACACAGACACACACAGACACACACACACACACACACACACACACACACACACACACACACACACACACACACACACACACACACACACACACACACACACACACACACACACACACACACACACACACACACACACACACACACACACACACACACACACACACACACACACACACACACACAGTACACACACACTGCATCATCTTTCACCTGCCAGTGCATCACCTCAGGCCAGACACAGGTGATTTAGGGCTAAGTAGCATTTAAATGGCAAATGCCTTTCAAGACCGCGGGGAACTACTCTTCTTTAGCCCACAGAGTTCCATCAATACCCCTCCGCTTGGGAATAATGGGAAGAGAAAGTGAGCACTCTTTCCAAACGCCGGACGCATCCCTCGCAGATGGGGCACAGATCAAAGTGAATGGGTATTGACAGAGGCATGATAAATTACACTCCCCGCTTGCTCTGTCCACCCGTTCTTCTGTTGTGGCCTGTAAGGGAAACTAACTCACACCATCGCTGCAGTGGTCATTGAGTTTACCTCAGCTTAGCAGACACAACAGCTCAAGGGGTTTTAATGTATTGGAACTGACCCTGTATATAGTATGCTTACTTATTGTGTTCTTCATATGTCTTCTTATTTCTTGTGTGTTTTTTTCTAGGATTACATTGTTATTGATTATTGCATTGTTGGGTTTTGAGTTTGCAAGAAAGGTATTGTACTTGTTTATGCGACATTAAAACTTGAAACTTAATGGGTTCATGTTTATAACAGGATGTAATGATTTGACTGTATGTGTATCAAACAGATTGTAATGGGGGAAGTGTTGGTATTCAGAACACCGATTGTAACGGGGGAAGTGTTGGTATTCAGAACACCGATTGTAACGGGGGAAGTGTTGGTATTCAGAACACCGATTGTAACGGGGGAAGTGTTGGTATTCAGAACACCGATTGTAATGGGGGAAGTGTTGGTTTTCAGAACACCGATTGTAATGGGGAAGTGTTGGTATTCAGAACACAGATTGTAATGGGGATTGTAGAACACAGATTGTAATGGGGGAAGTGTTGGTTTTCAGGATTGTAATGGGGGAAGTGTTGGTTTTCAGAACACCGATTGTAATGGGGGAAGTGTTGGTTTTCAGAACACCAGAACACCGATTGTAATTGTAAACACCGATTGTAATGGGGGAAGTGTTGTTTTCAGAACACTGATTATAATGGGGAAGTGGGTTTTCAGAACACCGATTGTAATGGGAAGTATTGGTTTTCAGAACACCGAAGTGTTGGTTTTCAGAACACCGATTGTAATGGGGGAAGTGTTGGTTTTCAGAACACCGATTGTAATGGGGGAAGTGTTGGTTTTCAGAACACAGATTGTAATGGGGGAAGTGTTGGTTTTCAGAACACCGATTGTAATGGGGGAAGTGTTGGTTTTCAGAACACAGATTGTAATGGGGGAAGTGTTGGTTTTCAGAACACCGATTGTAATGGGGGAAGTGTTGGTTTTCAGAACACATTGTATTGTAATGGGGGAAGTGTTGGTTTTCAGAACACAGATTGTAACGGGGGAAATGTTGGTTTTCAGAACACCGATTGTAATGGGGTGTTGGTTTTCAAACACCGATTGTAATGGGGGAAGTGTTGGTTTTCAGAACACATTGTAATGGGGGAAGTGTTGGTTTTCAGAACACAGATTGTAACGGGGAAGTGTTGGTTTTCAGAACACCGATTGTAATGGGGGAAGTGTTGGTTTTCAGAACACAGATTGTAATGGGGAAGTGTTGGTTTTCAGAACACCGATTGTAATGGGGGAAGTGTTGGTTTTCAGAACACTGATTATAATGGGGGAAGTGTTGGTTTTCAGAACACAGATTGTAATAAGTGTTGGTTTTCATGTAATGGGGGAAGTGTTGGTTTTCAGAACACCGATTGTAATGGGGGAAGTGTTGGTTTTCAGAACACCGATTTAATGGGGAAGTGTTGGTTTTCAGAACACCGATTATAATGGGGGAAGTGTTGGTTTTCAGAACACTGATTGTAATGGGGGAAGTGTTGGTTTTCAGAACACCGATTGTAATGGGGGAAGTGAGAACACCGATTGTAATGGGGGAAGTGAACTTGCGCGTGTCAGCAGCAGGGACAGAATTTCCTTAAGCTGCAAAGGAAATATTAACCTATGAAATGAATTCAAAGTATAGCAAATCCTGCGCCAAAGCATGACTCTTTACACTTTCATTGATTGAATATAGAGAAGAAACTTATCCACAGACCCAGTCTGGTACTTCCCATCTGGAATGTATGAGAACTTCTAAAGATCTCAGTGAAAAGCATCTTCAGAGCTGTATTACAGTAATATACCTTATGTTTGCTTCGCCAAGTCTGACATTTACTGGCATGCCTAAGCACAGAGTTTACTACCTGCATATCTACAATATGGCTACAGAGCCTGCTGGGTTCTGCTGCCATGTTTGCTCCTTCCGTTGTGGTTACACGATTTATGGATCCCAAGGAATCTGTTATCTATTTAAGATGACAACATGGATAAAGTAGCAGGACCTTTTATGAGCCACTGGATATTCCTGAGTTGGTGAGTTTAGGGACTGGGGTTTCTATAACCTTTGCCATTAGAAGTTATAATAATATATAATAAATAGTTAGAATAGCTAAAAGTCCTGAGAATAATGTTATATTAAAATACTTATGGCCTATACTATAATGTGTTGTAGCTTATGTTCTGAGGTATTATCTACGACATAAGCTAACCTACGTTGTTTCTGTGTTAGGTTATGAGGGAGAAAGCATTCTGAACATCCTGAGGGACATAGAGAACAGCTCTGAGGTGATGTTGGACCGCTGGAAGATTGTCAACAACTATTTCTCCATTGGGGTGGTGAGTTGCCTACACTAATATACAGAGCATTTGTCACATTAAAGGCATAGTTAAGCGGTTTGAAAAATGTGTTTCCTAATACAAGCAAATCTTGGCAGTGGCTGTTTGAACAAAACGAACGTGTGGATTGCAGTCGCTCCATGTCCATGGATGGCTTTCAAGATAAGTAAACACATATCTAAATATCTAAAACTTATCCCTTTGAACAAGAACAGTGATTCTACAAACTGGACTAGTCAATAGGAGAGGGGCCATGTTAGATCTAAGGCTCTCACCTAAAACAACAAGGCTGACAACTTCATGCTTATCATGAATCATCCATTTCAATCGAATAATCTATATAGTCCTCAATTCTTCAATTGGATAACACTGTATACCGAATTTAAAGCAGCAACGTAATCATATGTTCTTCTGAGTAATCTTACTCATTTTGATCAAATTCTAGTTAATAAGCCTCTATTGAGATGTGCTTAAACTTAAACCACCTTTGGTTGAAGAATATGTAGTATGTTGTGCATCTGCGTGGTGTTACGCACCTTTAAAGTCAGGCCCATCTCTGTCCATCTTCAACATAATGACACTGATTACACCCTGCTCATGTGGATCATTACTGATAAATGTCAGGGGAAATATGGTAATTGACATTTGCAGGTCGGGAGACGCCGGCATCTTGGTGTTGTGACATTCGAACATGACGGGGAAATGAGTGATGCATGTCCTTACAAATGTTAGTCAAATAAATGCCTTTGCTTTGTCCCGTATTGACGAAGGTAGGTCCACTTAACAGACGAATGGGTTGTAAGCATTAGAATAAATAAAGATCATTTCTCTCATAATTCCTCAATATTCATCATGGCTTGAGGCAAAACATGTTTTCGGAATGCATATACAGATATTGCAATACCCTTCTACCAAACAACCGTAGTAGCCTTAGCAGAAGTATTACTTTAAGCCATTGCAAACAATCGACTTTGTTGTTATAACACTATTTTCTTGGCCTTCTAACAGTGGGATTAATATCTAACGAACGTGTTGACAAATGAAGTTGTTTACCCGGGATTAGGAAGATTCGGAGCTCTCCATGGAATTGAGTGTGATATATTTTGTGTCACATTTCACATCAAATTTAGCTTTCCATTGGGGAAAAAAACACCGAATACAATAAAGATTACAAAACAAGTCAAGCTAATAATTACCTCAGAGCTACCTCAACTGTACTGACCGATCAGAGGTGTAGAGTTGATGACCGCAATGTTGTCTGATCTACTAATCATGTTGACTCATGTTGATCAGCTATTTACATTTATGATGACTAAAAACCTTGACAAAAATGTCTATCATTCCGGGCCTCCCGGGTGGCCGCGACCGGGAGGACCAGGGGCGGCGCACAATTGGCCCAGCGTCGTCCGGGTTTGGCCGGCAGGGATATCCTTGCCTCATCGCGCACTAGCGACTCCTGTGACGGGCCGGGCGCAGTGCACGCTGAGCAGGTCGCCAGGTGCACGGTGTTTCCTCCGACACATTGGTGCGGCTGGCCTCCGGGTTGGATGTGCATTGTGTCAAGAAGCAGTGCGGCTTGGTTGGGTCGTGTTTCGGAGGACGCATGGCTCTCGACCTTTTCCTCTCCCAAGTCCGTACGGGAGTTGCAGCGATGAGACAAGATTGTAACTACTACCAATTGGATACCATGAA
The DNA here is from genome assembly GCF_036934945.1 of Oncorhynchus masou masou. NCBI lineage: Eukaryota > Metazoa > Chordata > Actinopteri > Salmoniformes > Salmonidae > Oncorhynchus > Oncorhynchus masou. The sequence goes on along the minus strand of NC_088242.1, from coordinate 88,293,584 downwards.
ATTGGTATCAAAAAGACAAAGAACACACAAAAAGACAAAGAACACATACTGGAACTGTACAGAATTATTTAGAGGGGGAGTGATTGATTTCTACTGTACATGAACTTACCGAGAGACTTTGTAGACATTTCCGATACAGATGTAGAGATTAATAAGGCCAAGTAATCAAGCTATCATCTGTTTAGGACAAGACATCAGGTACCTGTCAAAGGCTTAAAATGAAAATGAAGTATCACAGCTGTTGGTGTGATTCCCAGGGAAGGTCTCCGCTGAGTCCCAGGGAAGGTTTCCGCTGAGTCATTACATTACATTTACATTTAAGTCATTTAGCAGACGCTCTTATCCAGAGCGACTTACAAATTGGTGAATTCACCTTCTGACATCCAGTGGAACAGCCACTTTACAATAGTGCATCTAAATCATTAAGGGGGGGGTGGTGAGAAGGATTACTTATCCTATCCTAGGTATTCCTTGAAGAGGTGGGGTTTCAGGTGTCTCCGGAAGGTGGTGATTGACTCCGCTGTCCTGGCGTCGTGAGGGAGTTTGTTCCACCATTGGGGGGCCAGAGCAGCGAACAGTTTTGACTGGGCTGAGCGGGAACTGTACTTCCTCAATGGTAGGGAGGCGAGCAGGCCAGAGGTGGATGAACGCAGTGCCCTTGCTTGGGTGTAGGGCCTGATCAGAGCCTGGAGGTACTGCGGTGCCGTTCCCCTCACAGCTCCGTAGGCAAGCACCATGGTCTTGTAGCGGATGCGAGCTTCAACTGGAAGCCAGTGGAGAGAGCGGAGGAGCGGGGTGACGTGAGAGAACTTGGGAAGGTTGAACACCAGACGGGCTGCGGCGTTCTGGATGAGTTGTAGGGGTTTAATGGCACAGGCAGGGAGCCCAGCCAGCAGCGAGTTGCAGTAATCCAGACGGGAGATGACAAGTGCCTGGATTAGGACCTGCGCCGCTTCCTGTGTGAGGCAGGGTCGTACTCTGCGGATGTTGTAGAGCATGAACCTACAGGAACGGGCCACCGCCATGATGTTGGTTGAGAACGACAGGGTGTTGTCCAGGATCACGCCAAAGTCCCAGGGAAGGTCTCCGCTGAGGCCCAGGGAAGGTCTCCGCTGAGTCCCAGGTAAGGTCTCCGCTGAGTCCCAGGGAAGGTCTCCGCTGAGTCCCAGGGAAGGTCTCCGCTGAGTCCCAGGGAAGGTCTCCGCTGAGTCCCAGGGAAGGTCTCCGCTGAGTCCCAGGGAAGGTCTCCGCTGAGTCCCAGGGAAGGTCTCCGCTGAGTCCCAGGGAAGGTCTCCGCTGAGTCCCAGGGAAAGTCTCCGCTGAGTCCCAGGGAAGGCCTCCGCTGAGTCCCAGGGAAGGTCTCCGCTGAGTCCCAGGGAAGGTCTCTGCTGAGTTCCAGGGAAGGTCTCTGCTGAGTCCCAGGGAAGGTCTCCGCTGAGTCCCAGGGAAGGTCTCCGCTGCGTCCCAGGGAAGGCCTCCGCTGCATTCAGCGTTGTTATGATTTATCAGGCTTTAAACTAGCAACAACAAAATGCCAGCAAACCAGACATATTTCCGCTTTGGATAGGGCTGAGTTAGAATACTTCCGTACTTGACTGACTTCATGTGAAGAAGTTTCTATCGAGAGGTCTCTAAAACATGCAACAATTTCAAAGATTTTACTGAGTTACAGTTCATATAAGGACATCAGTCAATTCAATGAATTCAATGAATTCATTAGGCCCTAATTGATGGATTTGACATGACTGGCAATACAGATAATGCATATGTTGGTCACAGATGCCTTAAAAAAGTAGGGCGTGGAGTAACCAGTCAAGATCTGGGGTGACCACTATTTTCCTCAAGCAGTGAGACACATCTCCTTTGTATAAGCAGTCTAAGACACTACATCTCAGTGCTAGAGGTTTCACTACAGACTAGGGTCTGTAGTGAAACCTCTAGCACTGAGATGTAGTGTAGTTCGGTTCCAGGCTGTATCACAACTGGCTGTGATTGGGAGTCCCACAGGGAAACGCACAATTGGCCCAGCGTCATCCGGGTTAGGGTTTGGCCGAGGTAGGCCGTCATTGTAAATAAGAATTTGTTCTTAACTGACTTGGCTAGTTAAATAAAGGTTAAATAAAAATTAAATTAAAACATCAGGCTGTTGATTGTGGCCTGTGGAATGTAGTCCCACTCCTCTTCATTGTGAAGTTACTGGATATTTGTGGGAACTGCTCAATGGGTGACATGTCTGGTGAGTATGCAGGCCATGGAAGAACTGAGACATTTTCAGCTTCCAGGAATTGTGTACAGATCCTTGCGACATGAGGCTGTGCATTATCATGCTGAAACATGAGGCGATGACAGCAGATGAATGGTGTGACAATGGGCCTCAGGATAGGGTCACAGTATCTCTGAGCATTCAAATTGCTATCGACAAAAATGCAATTGTGTTTGTTGTCCATAGCTTATGGCTGCCCATACCATAACCCCACTATGGGTTACTCTGTTCACAATGTTGACATTGGCAAACCGCTCGTCCACACAACGCCATACACGTGATCTGCAGTTGAGTGAGGCCGGTTGGACGTAATGCCAAATTCTCAAAATCAACAGAATTTGGGCTCTATTCCATTCATAGTGCTAAAGAGCCACTTCATAGCGCCATTGACAATTGAAGGAAATGTTTCTGCGGTCGCCGATACTGCATTCACTGTAGCTCTCGAAAACCCTTTAAAAAATGTTTTTATTATTATTTCTCGCTGATATGAAAAATACATTCCTTATGTTTCCAAAAACGTACCGCAAGCGATGCGTGTTAATGTTTAGAGCAAGCGTGGGGCTCTTAAACAAAACTCAGAAGATACTATACCGAAATTAGCCCTTAATTTTAACTATTGGCTTGAGTTCTGAGCTGTTGGTACATTGGATCTCTTCACTATTCGACTGACAGAATAGTCTGGATCAATTGTAATTCTAGCCGAGTGTCTGTTCCCTTTTAATTTGGTCCAATGTTCCTAGTGCTCTGAAAACATTCTTAAGCATGACTTTAAGACAGAGAACAAAAAAAGAAACAAAAACAAATTAACCCTGACGAACTCTACCTTGTGCATACGCTCACTTTCATACTTGACAAAGTGGGCATTTCATGGTTGTTTACCAGATTAAGTGGACTGTCAAGTCGAGGGTGAGGAGAAGGAAAATACAGCCTTCCTATCCTCCAGGCTAGGGGTTAGTGGCATCCTATCCTCCAGGCTAGGGGTTAGTGGCTAGTGAGATCTGCAGGCATCCTATCCTCCAGGCTAGGGGTTAGTGGCTAGTGAGATCTGCAGGCATCCTATCCTCCAGGCTAGGGGTTAGTGGCTAGTGAGATCTGCAGGCATCCTATCCTCCAGGCTAGGGGTTAGTGGCTGCAGTGAGATCTGCAGGCATCCTGTCCTCCAGGCTAGGGGTTAGTGGCTAGTGAGATCTGCAGGCATCCTGGCCGTGCTGCTGCTCCAGTCCTCCAGGACCATGCCCCAGGACTACTTGACATGATGACTCCTTGCTGTCCCCAGTCCACCTGGCCGTGCTGCTGCTCCAGTTTCAACTGGCTATGTTCTGTTATAATCTCTACCCGGCCAGAAGAGGACTGGCCACCCCACATAGCCCCTCTTAGTGGCTTTGAGATCTGCAGTAGTTAGGCTAGGGTTACATAGTGGTTAGTGAGATCTGCAGGCATCCTGTCCTCCAGGCTAGGGGTTAGTGGCTAGTGAGATCTGCAGGCATCCTATCCTCCAGGCTAGGCTGGGGTCAGTGAGATCTGCCTAGGCATCCTATCCTCCAGGCTAGGGGTTAGTGGCTGTCCCCAGTGAGATCTGCAGGCATCCTGTCCTCCAGGCTAGGGGTTAGTGGCTAGTGAGATCTGCAGGCATCCTATCCTCCAGGCTAGGGGTTAGTGGCTTCTACACCTGTGAGATCTGCAGGACATGATGTACCTATAAATTTGATTTGATTTTTGATTTTGATTTAGTGGCCTCCTGTCCTCCAGGCTAGGGGTTAGTGGCTAGTGAGATCTGCAGGCATCCTATCCTCCAGGCTAGGGGTTAGTGGCTAGTGAGATCTGCAGGCATCCTATCCTCCAGGCTAGGGGTTAGTGGCTAGTGAGATCAGGCATCCTATCCTCCAGGCTAGGGGCTAGTTCTGCAGCCATCCTGGCTAGGGGTTAGTGGCTAGTGAGATCTGCAGGCATCCTATCCTCCAGGCTAGGGGTTAGTGGCCTGCCAGGCTAGGGGTTATGGCTAGTTCTGCAGGCATCCTGGGCTAGGGGTTAGTGGCTAGTGAGATCTGCATCCTATCCTCCAGGCTATGGCTATGAGATCTGCAGGCATCCTATCCTCCAGGGGGGTTAGTGGCTAGTGAGATCTGCATCCTGTCCTCCAGGCTAGGGGTTAGTGGCTAGTGAGATCTGCAGGCATCCTATCCTCCAGGGCTAGATCTGGGACACCAATGGACAACATGGTGACTAATGAGATGCATTGCGTGGGGGGGGGGACACCATGCTGACTAATGCATTGCGTGGGGAGGAGGACCATCAGACGGGGACAATGCATTGCATGGTGACTAATGCTATTGCATTGGGGGCAGAGGGGGACACCATGCTGGAGGGGGACACCATGCTGACTAATGCATTGCGTGGTGGAGGGGGACACCATGCTGACTAATGCATTGCATGGTGGAGGGGGACACCATGCTGACTAATGCATTGCATGGTGGAGGGGGACACCATGCTGACTAATGCATTGTGTGGGGGAGGGGGACACCATGCTGACTAATGCATTGTGGGGCAGAGGGGGACACCATGCTGACTAATGCATTGCATGGTGGAGGGGGACACCATGCTGACTAATGCATTGTGGGGCAGAGGGGGACACCATGCTGACTAATGCATTGTGTGGGGGAGGGGGACACCATGCTGACTAATGCATTGTGTGGGGGAGGGGGACACCATGCTGACTAATGCATTGTGGGGCACACCATGCTGACTAATGCATTGTGTGGGGGAGGGGGACACCATGCTGACTAATGCATTGTGGGGCAGAGGGGGACAACCAGTGCTTCATTTGAGCTGGCTCCTGTCGGAACAGGATCCGGCACCTCTCAGTTTTGGACTGTTTCATTCCGGAACCCATTTTCCCGGATCTGGTACCTCTCCTGGCATGAAAAATAATTTCACTGTTTGCAATGTAAAAATAAAAGCAATCAGAGTTAGGCTAATTCAAGTTGACGCCTCTGTAATTCTCCTGGCTGCCCCCTAAAATGTGTCATGTGAAAATGTGCTTGATATTGTGATAATTAATTTGTGTTGGGACGTCCAGGGTTCTTAGTTTGTGCAACATTGCAGGCTAGAAACCAAGGTGTGGCCGTTGCTGTGGTGAGAGAGAGAAGTACACCTGTGTCTCACACAGAGCGAGAATGACATTCACTTTCTATGATCTCTCCCTCGCTCTACTCTGATAGACATAAGCCTGCAACTTTCATCTCTCCAGTGTTGCACTTCATCATTTATTTCCATATAGAAGCATAGCTGCGCGAAGGTTTCTGGAGGTGCCGTAGCAGCCCTGATACATTGTAATACATTCACCAAAGTTATAGAGTTACTGTCGTCTGTTCAGAAGAAATTAAATCATTCTGAATACTACACCTGGAGAAGGCTTGAAATTGTGCCACAGATGATAAATAGTTTATTTCAAAAAATTGCCTAGCTGTGGATTGTGTGCAGCCCAATAACAAGGTATGCCTACAGTAGGGAATGCACTGCAAATCTGTCTGTGAACATCACGCAGCCAAAACAGCCTTTCGCAATATTTCAAATACAATCGTGGGAGAATACAGGTTGGAAATGTAACGAGAGGGCTGATAGTCAGGAAGCAAGTACAGGGAGTGAGTGTTTTAATAAATAAACAAAACAATAAACACAAACAACACACCGACATGAAACAGAGTCAATAACACCTGAGGAAAGAACCAAGGGGAGTGACAGATATAGGGAAGGTAATCAAGGAGGTGATGGAGTCCAGGTGAGTGTCATGAGGCGCAGGTGCACTTGACGATGGTGACAGGTGTGCGGGATAATCAGCAGCCTGATGACCTAGAGGCCGGAGAGGGAGGATACGTGACAGCAAATGGATCCCGATTAAAAGAGAACACCAATCTGTCTGTAGGCTACCCAGTTTTCAACTTCCAAATAGGCATATTGTTGCACTGTTTTACAAAGTAAAACAAGAGAGAGCTAAGCTTTAGGCATGAGCGCATCGGCCATCGCCGGCGAGTGAGCTGAGCATCATTGGGTGAATCAGGGAAACTGGGAAGCTTTTTTAGGATGATCATTTCCTCCTGATATTGTACAATATGTGTCTCCACACGCCGAGGTAAAAGGCTATTGGTGGACTGGAGGTCATTGTTATTGGTCTCAGATTGTCAGTTTGTCAGTGTCATAGCAGCCTGTCATTTCCATAATTTGTGAGCTATTAAAAAAATGATCTGCTAAAGTCTCCAGTCATGTCAAATTAATTGCCTTCATAAAGGCCACATTCTACCCAACACCCAGGCTACAACAGTGTTTCCCCATGTGTGCAACTTCTGCAAGTGCCTCTACACTACTGATCTACACATTCTTCACCAACACCCAGGCTACAACAGTGTTTCCCCATGTGTGCAACTTCTGCAAGTGCCTCTACACTACTGATCTACACATTCTTCACCAACACCCAGGCTAAAACAGTGTTTCCCCATGTGTGTAACTTCTGCAAGTGCCTCTACACTACTGATCTACACATTCTTCACCAACACCCAGGCTAAAACAGTGTTTCCCCATGTGTGTAACTTCTGCAAGTGCCTCTACACTACTGATCTACACATTCTTCACCAACACCCAGGCTACAACAGTGTTTCCCCATGTGTGCAACTTCTGCAAGTGCCTCTACACTACTGATCTACACATTCTTCACCAACACCCAGGCTACAACAGTGTTTCCCCATGTGTGCAACTTCTGCAAGTGCCTCTACACTACTGATCTACACATTCTACCCAACACCCAGGCTACAACAATGTTTCCCCATGTGTGCAACGTCTGTAAGTGCCTCTACACTACTGATCTACGCCAGTACACAAAACCATGATAATGCATGCAATTCTTTATTACAGAGGTACCTCTGAGACCGCTGGGCCACCCCCTCCCGGGCTCACTTTTTGTTCCGGCACCTCCCAATTTACAAATTAAGCACATGGTGACTAACACATCATGGTGTGGAGGAAGACAACATGGTGACTAACACATTGTGGGGTGGAGGGAGACAACACGGTGACTAACACATTGTGGGGTGGAGGGAGAGAACATGGTGACTAACACATCGTGGGGTGGAGGGAGAGAACATGGTGACTAACACATTGTGGGGTGGAGGGAGACAACATGGTGACAAACGTGTTGTGGTGTGGAGGGAGACAACATGGTGACTAACACATCGTGGGGTGGTGGGAGAGAACATGGTGACAAACGTGTTGTGGTGTGGAGGGAGACAACATGGTGACTAACACATCGTGTTTTGGAGGGGGACAACATGGTGACTAACACATCGTGGTGTGGAGGGGGACAACATGGTGACTAACACATCGTGGTGTGGAGGGGGACAACATGGTGACTAACGCATCGTGGGGTGGAGGGAGACAACATGGTGACTAACACATTGTGGGGTGGAGGGGGACAACATGGTGACAAACGTGTTGTGGTGTGGAGGGAGACAACATGGTGACTAACACATCGTGGGGTGGTGGGAGAGAACATGGTGACAAACGTGTTGTGGTGTGGAGGGAGACAACATGGTGACTAACACATCGTGGGGTGGAGGGAGAGAACATGGTGACTAACACATCGTGGGGTGGAGGGAGACAACATGGTGACTAACACATCGTGGGGTGGAGGGGGACAACATGGTGACTAACACATCGTGGTGTGGAGGGGGACAACATGGTGACTAACGCATCGTGGGGTGGAGGGAGACAACATGGTGACTAACACATCGTGGGGTGGAGGGAGACAACATGGTGACAAACGTGTTGTGGTGTGGAGGGAGACAACATGGTGACTAACACATCGTGGGGTGGTGGGAGAGAACATGGTGACAAACGTGTTGTGGTGTGGAGGGAGACAACATGGTGACTAACACATCGTGGGGTGGAGGGAGAGAACATGGTGACGAACACATTGTGGGGTGGAGGGGGACAACATGGTGACAAACGTGTTGTGGTGTAAGAGGGAGACAACATGGTGACTAACACATCGTGGGGTGGTGGGAGAGAACATGGTGACAAACGTGTTGTGGTGTGGAGGGAGACAACATGGTGACTAACACATCGTGGTGTGGAGGGAGACAACATGGTGACTAACACATTGTGGGGTGGAGGGAGACAACATGGTGACTAACACATCGTGGGGTGGAGTGGGACAACATGGTTACTAACGCATTGTGGGGTGGAGGGAGACAACATGGTGACTAACACATTGTGGGGTGGAGGGAGACAACATGGTGACTAACACATCGTGGGGTGGAGGGGGACAACATGGTGACTAACGCATTGTGGGGTGGAGGGAGACAACATGGTGACTAATGCATTGTGGGGTGGAGGGAGACAACATGGTGACTAACACATCGTGGGGTGGAGGGAGACAACATGGTGACTAACGTGTTGTGGGGTGGAGGGAGACAACATGGTGACTAACACATCGTGGGGTGGAGGGAGGCAACATGGTGACTAACACATCGTGGGGTGGATGGAGACAACATGGTGACTAACGCATTGTTGGGTGGAGGGGGACAACATGGTGACTAACACATCGTGGGGTGGAGGGAGACAACATGGTGACTAACACATTGTTGGGTGGAAGGGGACAACATGGTGACTAACACATCGTGGGGTGGATGGAGACAACATGGTGACTAACACATCGTGGGGTGGAGGGAGACAACATGGTGACTAACGCATTGTGGGGTGGAGGGAGACAACATGGTGACTAACACATCGTGGGGTGGAGGGAGACAACATGGTGACTAACACATTGTTGGGTGGAGGGGGACAACATGGTGACTAACACATCGTGGGGTGGATGGAGACAACATGGTGACTAACACATCGTGGGGTGGATGGAGACAACATGGTGACTAACACATTGTGGGGTGGAGGGAGACAACATGGTGACTAACGCATTGTGGGGTGGAGGGAGACAACATGGTGACTAACAACACATCGTGGGGTGGAGGGAGGCATGGTGGATGGAGACAACATGGTGACTAACGCATTGTTGGGTGGAGGGGGACATCGTGGGGTGGAGGGAGACAACATGGTGACGAACACATTGTTGGGTGGAGGGGGACAACATGGTGACTAACACATCGTGGGGTGGATGGAGACAACATGGTGACTAACGCATCGTGGGGTGGATGGAGACAACATGGTGACTAACTCATTGTTGGGTGGAGGGGGACAACATGGTGACTAACGCATTGTGGGGTGGAGGGAGACAACATGGTGACTAACACATCGTGGGGTGGATGGAGACAACATGGTGACTAACACATCGTGGGGTGGATGGAGACAACATGGTGACTAACACATTGTTGGGTGGAACACACCTGGCTGAGGAGAAAACATCAAAACAAACTCATAAGGATAAAACTAGAGATGGAGGCTCACAATTAACATGTACACAGATCCAATTTGTAAGTCGCTCTGGATAAGAGCGTCTGCTAAATGACTTAAATGTAAATGTAAATGATACACACACACCTACACGCAGACATCGGCAAGTACGATTCAGCACACACACATACACAGTCATGTAAAGTACACACAAGCACACACTCAAAGACACACACACACAAAGACAGCAACAGCTAAATCCTCACAAAGGAGAGAATGAGAAACAAACAAGGTCTGTTTTCCTATTTGTCCCTATCAGGTTTCTGTGGACTCTTTGTGCCAACCGGGCAAAGGTGGCAGGGTGGGAGGGAGGGAGGCAGGCAGAGAGGGAGGCAGGGAGAGGTAGGGAGAGAGGGAGGCCGGGAGGGAGGTAGGGAGAGAGGGAGGCAGGGAGGGAGGCAGAGAGAGAGCGAGGCAGGGAGGGAGGGAGGGAGGCAGGGAGAGAGGGAGGCAGGGAGAGAGGTAGGGAGAGAGGGAGGCAGGGAGAGGTAGGGAGAGAGGGAGGCAGGCAGGGAGGGAGGCAGAGAGAGGGAGGCAGGGAGGGAGGTAGGGAGAGGCAGGGAGGGAGGTAGGGAGAGGTAGGGAGAGAGGGAGGCAGGGTGGGAGGGAGGCAGGCAGAGAGGGAGGCAGGGAGAGGTAGGGAGAGAGGGAGGCAGGGAGGGAGGTAGGGAGAGAGGGAGGCAGGGAGGGAGGCAGGGAGAGGTAGGGAGAGAGGGAGGCAGGGTGGGGGGGAGGGAGGCAGGCAGAGAGGGAGGCAGGGAGAGGTAGGGAGAGAGGGAGGCAGGGAGGGAGGCAGGGAGAGAGGGGCTGGCGGGTGGGCCTGGGGGGAGAAGAAGCATCAAAGCTAAATGAATATGATAATGATGCCGTCCACTCTGGAGTTAAGTGTATCATGCCCCCACCCTTTCCTCAGCCTGCCTGTTGTCTTTTTAACACCGTTAGCAAAGTGCAGGCTAAAACAGTTAGCGAACTAGCACAGTCCAGTGGTGAGGGATTGGGTGACACGAACAGGCCAGGATCTCCCTCTCCTCCCTACTCAACTTGCAGGGCTGCCTCTCTGGGTTAAATGATCCCGTGCTATCATGAGTCAAACGTTTTATAACCTGTCCTCGTAAGGGCAGCGGGTTCATTTCTAAGGCGCCAGCCTCTTGATTCCCTCACCAGCCTCAGTTCCAACAAAGCAATGACATCAAAAGTTTGTTTGCTCATAGCAAATGGCAATATCTACAAAGTTATTTGTGTTTTGTAAACATGCATACATTGACACTATGCACCCATGTCTTTTACATGCATTCTTCAATGCATCTTGTTTTATATTATAATATTTGGTCTCCCACACACAACCCAGGGGGACATTGAATACAGCCAAAACCTGAGAAGAATATGTCGTCAAAATACTACAGATCCATACAGTCCTGAAAACAACACTACATCACATCACACCTCGTCCGACCGACACATACCTCCAGCAGGCCTTCAGAACATATTCACACCCCTTGACTGTTTACACATTTTATTGTGTTATAGCCTGAATTTAAAATGGATTCAATTGAGATTGTGTGTCACGAGCCTACACACAATACCCCATAATGTCAAAGTGAAATTATGTTTTTAGACATTTCTTACAAATTAATTAAAAATGAAAGTTGAAATGTCTTGAGTCAATAAGTATTCAACCCCTTTGTTATGGCAAGCCTAAATAAGTTCAGGATTAAAAATGTGCTTAACAAGTCACAGTTGCATGAACTCATTCTGTGTGCAGTAATAGTGTTTAACATGATTTTTGAATGACTACCTCATCTCTGTACCCCACACATACAATTAACTGTAAGGTCCCTCAGTCGAGCAGTGAATTTCAAACAACCTCAAAGGAAAGTTTTCCAATGCCTCGTAAAGGCCACCTATTGGTAGATGGGTAAAACAAAACAAAAAAGCAAACATTGAATAGAAGACATGAAGTTATTAATTACATTTTGGATGGTGTATCAATTCACCCAGTCACTATAAAGATACCGGCGTCCTTCCTGCTTAGTTGCTGAAAACCGCTCAGGGATTTCAGCATGATGTGAAAATAGGAGAAAACTGAGGATGCATCAACAACAGTGTAGTTACTCCACAATACTAACCTAATGGACAAAGTGAAAAGAAGGAAGCCTGTACAGAATACACATATTCCAAAACAGGTATCCCGTTTGCAATAATGCACTAATGTAAAATTGTAAAAAAAAATGTGGCAAAGAAAATTGACTTTTTGTCCCGAATACAAACCCAACACAACACATTACTGAGTACCGCTCTTCATATTTTCAAGCATGGTGGTGGCTGCATCATGTTATGGGCATGCTTGTCATCAGCAAGGATTAGGGAGTTGTTTAGGATAAAAAGAAATGGAACAGAGCTAAACACAGACAAAATCCTAAAGGCAAACCTGTTCAGTCTGTTTTCCACCAGACACTGGGAGACAAACTCACCTTTCAGCAGGACAATAACCTAACACACAAGGCCAAATATACACTGGAGTTGCTTAACAATATGACATTGAATGTTCCTGAGTGGCCTAGTTACAGTTTTGACTTAAATTGGCTTGAAAATCTATGGCAAGACTTGAAAATGGCTGTCAGAACTTGACAGAGCTTGAAGAACAAAACAAATCATATTGTGCAAATATTGTATAATCCAGGTGTGCAAAGTTCTTACAGACTTACCCAGAAAGACACAGCTGTAACCACTGCCAAAGGTGATTCAAACATGTATTGACTCAGGGAATACTTATGTAAATGAGATATTTCTGTATTTCATTTTCAATACATTTGCAGGAATTTTCAATACCCGCCCCTCCTAGCCAAACTCCCAGACAAGTTACACCACACTGTTACCTGATGATTCACACACCACACTGTTACCAGACAAGGTGTTGTCAAGGTGTTGTCACCACTGCTACCTGACAAGGTGTTGTCACCACACTGTTACCAGACAAGGTGTTGTCACCACACTGTTACCAGACAAGGTGTTGTCACCACACTGTTACCAGACAAGGTGTTGTCACCACACTGTTACCAGACAAGGTGTTGTCACCACACTGTTACCAGACAAGGTGTTGTCACCACACTGTTACCAGACAAGGTGTTGTCACCACACTGTTACCAGACAAGGTGTTGTCACCACACTATTACTAGACAAGGTGTTGTCACCACACTGTTACCAGACAAGGTGTTGTCACCACACTGTTACCAGACAAGGTGTTGTCACCACACTGTTACCTGACAAGGTGTTGTCACCACACTGTTACCTGACAAGGTGTTGTCACCACACTGCTACCAGACAAGGTGTTGTCACCAAACTGCTACCTGACAAGGTGTTGTCACCACACTGTTACCTGACAAGGTGTTGTCACTGTTACCAGACAAGGTGTTGTCACCAAACTGCTACCTGACAAGGTGTTGTCACCACACTGTTACCTGACAAGGTGTTGTCACCACACTGCTACCAGACAAGGTGTTGTCACCACACTGCTCCCAGACAAGGTGTTGTCACCACACTGCTCCCAGACAAGTTGTTGTCACCACACTGTTACCTGACAAGGTGTTGTCACCAAACTGTTACCAGACAAGGTGTTGTCACCAAACTGTTACCAGACAAGGTGTTGTCACCAAACTGCTACTAGACAAGGTGTTGTCACCAAACTGCTACTAGACAAGGTGTTGTCACCACACTGTTACTAGACAAGGTGTTGTCACCAAACTGCTACAAGACAAGGCTCCCAGATGGGAGATAAAAGATACAAGCAGGGAGACAAAGTTATCATCGGCCTGTATCTGGCGTTGAGGGCCAGGAAACTGGATCCTATTGTTGCTTTCGGAGTGGTGGGTCTCAGTGTGTCTCTGAGTTGCCCACTGGGGCAACAGAGAGTGCCTGGCGGGGCGGCCCAGCCCCCTGGGCTACCAGGTAACTCTAGCCTCTCTCTCCCACCATCCTTTCTCCCAGGCTCGCTCACAGACAGAGACGAACACACATCAGAAAGACACAAGCTGACACACGCAGACAGACAAGCATGAATGTACACATACCTACACATACACAGAGACACAAACTCTTGCTCGCATGCACACACACACACACACACACACACACACACACACACACACACACACACACACACACACACACACACACACACACACACACACACCTTGTCAGGTATCTCACTGGAACTCTCCCCGCTCTGTGACAGGATGACAGAGCTCTCAAAGAAAATGCATTGACTATTATGTTGCTTTTCACAGGAATCTGGTTTCCATTGCTGGTTGTGAGAGCCTATTCAGATTTCCCATGTCGAGCTGTCTCAGCGATTGGCCAGGGCAAGAGGTGATGTATTTTTAATTGAGACAGGGCCCTCCACACAATGTTTGTGCTCTCGATGCCGGGTTAGGCAGCCTGTGAATCTGAGAGGTGTGCTAGTATCAAAGAGGAACTCACTTGCCTGACAGACAAAAGGGGAGGAGGGAGACAAGCAACATTGGCAGAGGAGAAAAGAAACTGTACACAGACAAAGGGAAAAAAGGAGGAGATAGCCAGCTTTAAACCACGCTGCAGGAGGCTCTGCTTTAAACCACGCTGCAGGAGGCTCTGCTTTAAACCAGGCTGCAGGAGGCTCTGCTTTAAACCACGCTGCAGGAGGCTCTGCTTTAAACCAGGCTGCAGGAGGCTCTGCTTTAAACCAGGCTGCAGGAGGCTCTGCTTTAAACCAGGCTGCAGGAGGCTCTGCTTTAAACCACGCTGCAGGAGGCTCTGCTTTAAACCACGCTGCAGGAGCCTCTGCTTTAAACCACGCTGCAGGAGGCTCTGCTTTAAACCACGCTGCAGGAGGCTCTGCTTTAAACCACGCTGCAGGAGGCTCTGCTTTAAACCACGCTGCAGGAGCCTCTGCTTTAAACCACGCTGCAGGAGGCTCTGCTTTAAACCACGCTGCAGGAGGCTCTGCTTTAAACCACGCTGCAGGAGGCTCTGCTTTAAACCACGCTGCAGGAGCCTCTGCTTTAAACCAGGCTGCAGGAGGCTCTGCTTTAAACCAGGCTGCAGGAGGCTCTGCTTTAAACCACGCTGCAGGAGGCTCTGCTTTAAACCACGCTGCAGGAGCCTCTGCTTTAAACCACGCTGCAGGAGGCTCTGCTTTAAACCACGCTGCAGGAGGCTCTGCTTTAAACCACGCTGCAGGAGGCTCTGATTTAAACCACGCTGCAGGAGGCTCTGCTTTAAACCACGCTGCAGGAGCCTCTGCTTTAAACCACGCTGCAGGAGGCTCTGCTTTAAACCAGGCTGCAGGAGGCTCTGCTTTAAACCAGGCTGCAGGAGCCTCTGCTTTAAACCACGCTGCAGGAGGCTCTGCTTTAAACCACGCTGCAGGAGGCTCTGCTTTAAACCAGGCTGCAGGAGGCTCTGCTTTAAACCAGGCTGCAGGAGCCTCTGCTTTAAACCACGCTGCAGGAGGCTCTGCTTTAAACCACGCTGCAGGAGTCTCTCTGCTTTAAACCACGCTGCAGGAGGCTCTGCTTTAAACCACGCTGCAGGAGGCTCTGCTTTAAACCACGCTGCAGGAGGCTCTGCTTTAAACCACGCTGCAGGAGCCTCTGCTTTAAACCACGCTGCAGGAGGCTCTGCTTTAAACCAGGCTGCAGGAGGCTCTGCTTTAAACCAGGCTGCAGGAGCCTCTGCTTTAAACCACGCTGCAGGAGGCTCTGCTTTAAACCACGCTGCAGGAGGCTCTGCTTTAAACCAGGCTGCAGGAGGCTCTGCTTTAAACCAGGCTGCAGGAGGCTCTGCTTTAAACCAGGCTGCAGGAGGCTCTGCTTTAAACCACGCTGCAGGAGGCTCTGCTTTAAACCAGGCTGCAGGAGGCTCTGCTTTAAACCAGGCTGCAGGAGCCTCTGCTTTAAACCACGCTGCAGGAGGCTCTGCTTTAAACCACGCTGCAGGAGTCTCTCTGCTTTAAACCACGCTGCAGGAGGCTCTGCTTTAAACCACGCTGCAGGAGGCTCTGCTTTAAACCACGCTGCAGGAGGCTCTGCTTTAAACCACGCTGCAGGAGCCTCTGCTTTAAACCACGCTGCAGGAGGCTCTGCTTTAAACCAGGCTGCAGGAGGCTCTGCTTTAAACCAGGCTGCAGGAGCCTCTGCTTTAAACCACGCTGCAGGAGGCTCTGCTTTAAACCACGCTGCAGGAGGCTCTGCTTTAAACCAGGCTGCAGGAGGCTCTGCTTGAAACCAGGCTGCAGGAGCCTCTGCTTTAAACCACGCTGCAGGAGGCTCTGCTTTAAACCACGCTGCAGGAGTCTCTCTGCTTTAAACCACGCTGCAGGAGGCTCTGCTTTAAACCACGCTGCAGGAGGCTCTGCTTTAAACCAGGCTGCAGGAGGCTCTGCTTTAAACCACGCTGCAGGAGCCTCTGCTTTAAACCACGCTGCAGGAGCCTCTGCTTTAAACCACGCTGCAGGAGCCTCTGCTTTAAACCACGCTGCAGGAGCCTCTGCTTTAAACCACGCTGCAGGAGCCTCTGCTTTAAACCACGCTGCAGGAGCCTCTGCTTTAAACCACGCTGCAGGAGCCTCTGCTTTAAACCACGCTGCAGGAGCCTCTGCTTTAAACCACGCTGCAGGAGCCTCTGCTTTAAACCACGCTGCAGGAGCCTCTGCTTTAAACCACGCTGCAGGAGCCTCTGCTTTAAACCACGCTGCAGGAGCCTCTGCTTTAAACCACGCTGCAGGAGTCTCTGCTTTAAACCACGCTGCAGGAGCCTCTGCTTTAAACCACGCTGCAGGAGCCTCTGCTTTAAACCACGCTGCAGGAGCCTCTGCTTTAAACCACGCTGCAGGAGTCTCTGCTTTAAACCACGCTGCAGGAGTCTCTCTGCTTTAAACCACGCTGCAGGAGCCTCTGCTTTAAACCAGGCTGCAGGAGCCTCTGCTTTAAACCAGGCTGCAGGAGGCTCTGCTTTAAACCAGGCTGCAGGAGGCTCTGCTTTAAACCAGGCTGCAGGAGCCTCTGCTTTAAACCACGCTGCAGGAGTCTCTCTGCTTTAAACCAGGCTGCAGGAGGCTCTGCTTTAAACCACGCTGCAGGAGTCTCTCTGCTTTAAACCAGGCTGCAGGAGGCTCTGCTTTAAACCACGCTGCAGGAGTCTCTCTGCTTTAAACCACGCTGCAGGAGCATCTGCTTTAAACCAGGCTGCAGGAGCCTCTGCTTTAAACCAGGCTGCAGGAGGCTCTGCTTTAAACCAGGCTGCAGGAGGCTCTGCTTTAAACCAGGCTGCAGGAGCCTCTGCTTTAAACCACACTGCAGGAGCCTCTGCTTTAAACCAGGCTGCAGGAGCCTCTGCTTTAAACCACGCTGCAGGAGCCTCTGCTTTAAACCAGGCTGCAGGAGGCTCTGCTTTAAACCAGGCTGCAGGAGCCTCTGCTTTAAACCACGCTGCAGGAGCCTCTGCTTTAAACCAGGCTGCAGGAGCCTCTGCTTTAAACCACGCTGCAGGAGCCTCTGCTTTAAACCAGGCTGCAGGAGGCTCTGCTTTAAACCACGCTGCAGGAGGCTCTGCTTTAAACCACGCTGCAGGAGCCTCTGCTTTAAACCAGGCTGCAGGAGCCTCTGCTTTAAACCAGGCTGCAGGAGTCTCTCTGCTTTAAACCACGCTGCAGGAGGCTCTGCTTTAAACCACGCTGCAGGAGCCTCTGCTTTAAACCAGGCTGCAGGAGTCTCTCTGCTTTAAACCACGCTGCAGGAGTCTCTCTGCTTTAAACCACGCTGCAGGAGCCTCTGCTTTAAACCACGCTGCAGGAGGCTCTGCTTTAAACCAGGCTGCAGGAGGCTCTGCTTTAAACCACGCTGCAGGAGCCTCTGCTTTAAACCAGGCTGCAGGAGTCTCTCTGCTTTAAACCAGGCTGCAGGAGTCTCTCTGCTTTAAACCACGCTGCAGGAGCCTCTGCTTTAAACCAGGCTGCAGGAGGCTCTGCTTTAAACCAGGCTGCAGGAGTCTCTCAGCATTAAACCACGCTGCAGGAGTCTCTCTGATTTAAACCAGGCTGCAGGAGTCTCTGCTTTAAACCACGCTGCAGCAGTCTCTCTGCTTTAAACCAGGCTGCAGGAGTCTCTGCTTTATACCACGCTGCAGCAGTCTCTCTGCTTTAAACAAGGCTGCAGGAGTCTCTGCTTTAAACCAGGCTGCAGGAGTCTCTCTGCTTTAAACCAGGCTGCAGGAGTCTCTCTGCTTTAAAACACGCTGCAGGAGTCGCTCTACTTTAAACCAGGCTGCAGGAGTCTTTCTGATTTAAACCAGGCTGCAGGAGTCTCTCAGCATTAAACCACACTGCAGGAGTCTGGAAACAATTTCACATGCAGTCCTTCAGTTGTGGATCGTTCATGGTAAGTGCCCTTCAACACATATATGTTTGATCGCCGTCAGCTCAACAAGACCGTTAAGCTCACAATGAGTTGCTATGAGTATTTTGACTTCTCTGAAAAACATTAAAACGGAGAAACGTCCAATGGGGTGGATGTAAACTGACAAGTGGAAGCAGGATTAGTCCAAATAGACCAAGCTCTGAGTATCAGACCAGCGATCCTGTCAAGCCCCTCTACAGGCGGAAGATGTCCTGTAGAACTTACGTTGCTTTCCCAACCTGGCACTGAGAGGCCAGGGAAAAGGTAAGCCAGGATCAAAGAGTAACTCCTGCTTTAGAGAAGAGAGGAGAAGAGAAGAATGGATAAAGCAGCTCTGACAGAACAGGGGATGAAAAAAATGGAGAGAATAAGAGAGAGAACAGGGGGGTGGTCAGTGAAGGCTAACTACCTGACCAGCAGAACAATTGGGGTGGTACATATTCATTGAACATTTTTTAAAGGGGCTTCCTCTCCTCTTATAAGTGGTTGGCAAACCCTTTTATCCAAAGAAACGTACAGTTAACACAAACATTCAGTTCTTTTAAACTCTACAAGTTCAAAAGTGGGCTGAACTACATTGTAGAGTATGGCCATAGGTTTTGGCTGGAGACCCTCTGGTAGCTTGTGCACTATTCCTCACTCTCGTGCACAGCCTCCCTGTCTTGTGCACTATTCCTCACTCTCGTGCACAGCCTCCCTGTCTTGTGCACTATTCCCCACTCTCGTGTACAGCCTCACTGTCTTGTGCACTATTCCTCACTCTCGTGCACAGCCTCCCTGTCTTGTGCACTATTCCTCACTCTCGTGCGCAGCCTCCCTGTCTTGTGCACTATTCCTCACTCTCGTGCACAGCCTCCCTGTCTTGTGCACTATTCCCCACTCTCGTGCACAGCCTCCCTGTCTTGTGCACAATTCCCCACTCTCGTGCACAGCCTCACTCTCTTGTGCACTATTCCTCACTCTCGTGCACAGCCTCCCTGTCTTGTGCACTATTCCCCACTCTGGTGCACAGCCTCCCTGTCTTGTGCACTATTCCCCACTCTGGTGCACAGCCTCACTGTCTTGTGCACTATTCCCCACTCTCGTGCACAGCCTCCCTGTCTTGTGCACTATTCCCTACTCTGGTGCACAGCCTCCCTGTCTTGTGCACTATTCCCCACTCTGGTGCACAGCCTCACTGTCTTGTGCACTATTCCTCACTCTCGTGCACAGCCTCCCTGTCTTGTGCACTATTCCCCATTCTCGTGCACAGCCTCCCTGTCTTGTGCACTATTCCCCACTCTCGTGCACAGCCTCCCTGTCTTGTGCACTATTCCTCACTCTCGTGCACAGCCTCCCTGTCTTGTGCACTATTCCTCACTCTCGTGCACAGCCTCCCTGTCTTGTGCACTATTCCTCATTCTCGTGCACAGCCTCCCTGTCTTGTGCACTATTCCCCATTCTCGTGCACAGCCTCCCTGTATTGTGCATTATTCCTCACTCTCGTGCACAGCCTCCCTGTCTTGTGCACTATTCCCCACTCTCGTGCACAGCCTCCCTGTCTTGTGCACTATTCCCCACTCTGGTGCACAGCCTCCCTGTCTTGTGCACTATTCCCCACTCTGGTGCACAGCCTCACTGTCTTGTGCACTATTCCCCACTCTCGTGCACAGCCTCCCTGTCTTGTGCACTATTCCCTACTCTGGTGCACAGCCTCCCTGTCTTGTGCACTATTCCCCACTCTGGTGCACAGTCTCACTGTCTTGTGCACTATTCCTCACTCTCGTGCACAGCCTCCCTGTCTTGTGCACTATTCCCCATTCTCGTGCACAGCCTCCCTGTCTTGTGCACTATTCCCCACTCTCGTGCACAGCCTCCCTGTCTTGTGCACTATTCCTCACTCTCGTGCACAGCCTCCCTGTCTTGTGCACTATTCCCCACTCTCATGCGCAGCCTCCCTGTCTTGTGCACTATTCCTCACTCTCGTGCACAGCCTCCCTGTCTTGTGCACTATTCCTCACTCTCGTGCGCAGCCTCCCTGTCTTGTGCACTATTCCTCACTCTCGTGCACAGCCTCCCTGTATTGTGCACTATTCCCTACTCTCATTCACAGCCTCCCTGTCTTGTGCACTATTCCTCACTCTCGTGTACAGCCTCCCTCTATTGTGCACTATTCCCTACTCTCATTCACAGCCTCCATGTCTTGTGCACTATTCCCTACTCTCATTCACAGCCTCCATGTCTTGTGCACTATTCCCTACAGGAAGGCTCAAGTGCTAAAATGTATGGTGCTCAAGAGATGTCAGTAGAGTAATCATTGTGGAATGTGAAAAGACACAAATCCCAAAAGCATGATGTGTACTTACTACATGCAAATGCTAAAAGAAA
Organism: Oncorhynchus masou masou; assembly: GCF_036934945.1. NCBI lineage: Eukaryota > Metazoa > Chordata > Actinopteri > Salmoniformes > Salmonidae > Oncorhynchus > Oncorhynchus masou. Next base: position 88,273,070 of record NC_088242.1, on the reverse strand, counting down.
GGAACGAGGTGGGTAGATAACTAAGTGTCTCATCATAGCAAAGTATTTATAAACAACAACAAAATAAAGTGTTGTTCATTTTTGTTCTATTATCTATACAATAGTGTCACGCCCTGACCTGAGTATTCTTTGTTTTCTTTATTGTTTTGGTTAGGTCAGGGTGTGACATGGGTGATGTATGTGTTTTTGTTGTACTTTCTAGGGGTTTTGTAGGTTTTTGGGGATGGTTGCTATCTAGGTGATTTATATGTCTATGGTTGCCTAGATTGGTTCTCAATTAGAGGCAGGTGTGTATCGTTGTCTCTGATTGGGAACCATATTTAGGCAGCCATCTTCTTTGGGTATTTCGTGGGTTATTATCTATGTCTATGTGATGTTGCATGTTTGCACTCAGTTTTGATAGCGGTCATGTTGGTCTTGTTATTCTGTTTGTTTGTTTCGTGTACTTCGTGTTTTTTCGTCTTTCATTAAAAAGATGCATTCACATCACGCTGCGCTTTGGTCTCCTCACTACGACGATCGTGACAAATAGGCCATAATTGATTTTGGCCCAATAGGCCTGCCATATTCTCACATTCAAGGAGCTCTCTGTTTTGATTGGGTTATTTTGCTTAAAACCCTTTTGGCCTATATATAGAATATATATATATATATATATTTTAAACTCTGCATCTCTGCCCAGCCTGGCAAGAGTGGCCAATAGGGTGTTCAGCATCCCCAGGTACTCTGCAAGCACGGACAGGAAATTCTCCGCTGCTGGCCAGGTATCCAGGATCCATCACATGAGCATGAAGCCCCAGACTGGCCAAACTCCTGTTTCTAAAAATGAATTCAAAGACACTGTAGACTGAGCCTAATAAGGCATTTTTTGTTCAATTTGTATTTAATTCTAAGTCAAAGCCTATATGCGCAAGTTTTAGACTATAATGATTTAATACAACTAAATGTTGTTTAAATGCTGAGTAATTTATGTCCCTACCAGCCCATTGTGTCTCACTCGCAAAATCCTTCTCAATGTATTTCTTTGTAGACTAGAGCCTTGTAATAATTGAAATAATATAGCCTAAATAATTAACTTTTGTTCCTTCTTAGTCTCCCTGTCTGGCTCCTGACCTATTTAGAGTGTTAACATGCTGTTTAATATGACATGTAACCTATTTATAGTTATATATATGCTGTTTAATATGACATGTAACCTATTGAGAGTGTTTTTATGCTGTTTAATATGACATGTAACCTATTGAGAGTGTTTACATGCTGTTTAATATGACATGTAACCTATTTATAGTGTTAACATGCTGTTTAATATGACATGTAACCTATTTAGAGTGTTTACATGCTGTTTAATATGACATGTAACCTATTTAGAGTGTTTACATGCTGTTTAATATGACATGTAACCTATTTATAGTTATATATATGCTGTTTAATATGACATGTAACCTATTGAGAGTGTTTTTATGCTGTTTAATATGACATGTAACCTATTGAGAGTGTTTACATGCTGTTTAATATGACATGTAACCTATTGAGAGTGTTTACATGCTGTTTAATATGACATGTAACCTATTGAGAGTGTTTACATGCTGTTTAATATGACATGTAACCTATTGAGAGTGTTTACATGCTGTTTAATATGACATGTAACCTATTTAGAGTGTTAACATGCTGTTTAATATGACATGTAACCTATTTATAGTGTTTACATGCTGTTTAATATGACATGTAACCTATTTATAGTGTTTATATGCTGTTTAATATGACATGTAACCTATTGAGAGTGTTTACATGCTGTTTAATATGACATGTAACCTATTGAGAGTGTTTACATGCTGTTTAATATGACATGTAACCTATTTATAGTGATATATATGCTGTTTAATATGACATGTAACCTATTTAGAGTGTTAAAATGCTGTTTAATATGACATGTAACCTATTTATAGTGTTTATATGCTGTTTAATATGACATGTAACCTATTTAGAGTGTTTATATGCTGTTTAATATGACATGTAGCCTATTTATAGTGTTTATATGCTGTTTAATATGACATGTAGCCTATTTAGAGTGTTTATATGCTGTTTAATATGACATGTAACCTATTTATAGTGTTTATATGCTGTTTAATATGACATGTAACCTATTTATAGTGTTTATATGCTGTTTAATATGACATGTAACCTATTTATAGTGTTTATATGCTGTTTAATATGACATGTAACCTATTTAGAGTGTTTAAATGCTGTTTAATATGACATGTAACCTATTTATAGTGTTTACATGCTGTTTAATATGACATGTAACCTATTTAGAGTGTTTACATGCTGTTTAATATGACATGTAACCTATTGAGAGTGTTTACATGCTGTTTAATATGACATGTAACCTATTTATAGTGTTAACATGCTGTTTAATATGACATGTAACCTATTTTGAGTGTTTACATGCTGTTTAATATGACATGTAACCTATTTAGAGTGTTTATATGCTGTTTAATATGACATGTAACCTATTTAGAGTGTTTACATGCTGTTTAATATGACATGTAACCTATTTAGAGTGTTTACATGCTGTTTAATATGACATGTAACCTATTGAGAGTGTTTACATGCTGTTTAATATGACATGTAACCTATTTAGAGTGCTTACATGCTGTTCAATATGACATGTAACCTATGTATAGTGATATATATGCTGTTTAATATGACATGTAACCTATTTATAGTGTTTATATGCTGTTTAATATGACATGTAACCTATTTATAGTGATATATATGCTGTTTAATATGACATGTAACCTATTTATAGTGTTTACATGCTGTTTAATATGACATGTAACCTATTTATAGTGTTTATATGCTGTTTAATATGACATGTAACCTATTTATAGTGATATATATGCTGTTTAATATGACATGTAACCTATTTATAGTGTTTACATGCTGTTTAATATGACATGTAACCTATTTATAGTGTTTACATGCTGTTTAATATGACATGTAACCTATTTATAGTGTTAACATGCTGTTTAATATGACATGTAACCTATTTAGAGTGTTAACATGCTGTTTAATATGACATGTAACCTATTGAGAGTGTTTACATGCTGTTTAATATGACATGTAACCTATTTAGAGTGTTTACATGCTGTTTAATATGACATGTAACCTATTGAGAGTGTTTACATGCTGTTTAATATGACATGTAACCTATTTATAGTGTTTATATGCTGTTTAATATGACATGTAACCTATTGAGAGTGTTTACATGCTGTTTAATATGACATGTAACCTATTTAGAGTGTTTACATGCTGTTTAATATGACATGTAACCTATTGAGAGTGTTAACATGCTGTTTAATATGACATGTAACCTATTTAGAGTGTTAACATGCTGTTTAATATGACATGTAACCTATTTAGAGTGTTTACATGCTGTTTAATATGACATGTAACCTATTTATAGTGTTAACATGCTGTTTAATATGACATGTAACCTATTTATAGTGTTAACATGCTGTTTAATATGACATGTAACCTATTTAGAGTGTTAACATGCTGTTTAATATGACATGTAACCTATTGAGAGTGTTTACATGCTGTTTAATATGACATGTAACCTATTTATAGTGTTAACATGCTGTTTAATATGACATGTAACCTATTTAGAGTGTTTACATGCTGTTTAATATGACATGTAACCTATTTAGAGTGTTTATATGCTGTTTAATATGACATGTAACCTATTTATAGTGTTAACATGCTGTTTAATATGACATGTAACCTATTTAGAGTGTTTACATGCTGTTTAATATGACATGTAACCTATTGAGAGTGTTTACATGCTGTTTAATATGACATGTAACCTATTTATAGTGTTAACATGCTGTTTAATATGACATGTAACCTATTTAGAGTGCTTACATGCTGTTCAATATGACATGTAACCTATTTATAGTGATATATATGCTGTTTAATATGACATGTAACCTATTTAGAGTGTTTATATGCTGTTTAATATGACATGTAGCCTATTTATAGTGTTTATATGCGGTTTAATATGACATGTAACCTATTTATAGTGTTAACATGCTGTTTAATATGACATGTAGCCTATTTATAGTGTTTATATGCTGTTTAATATGACATGTAACCTATTTATAGTGTTTTTATGCTGGGGAGAGGAGGAGAGGACGTTCATACAGATTCTCCTGATTGCCACTCGGTCACTCCTCAGCACCGGCCAGGCTCTCTGATAAGTACAGCTCCTCTCTCCAATACCGCTGGGTTCCAAAACACAAAGGAGCAATGTATGTGTGTGCGTGTGTGTGTCCATCACCAGACACCCGGGCACACCAACTCCATTGGCACCAATAACTACACTTGCTTCTCAACACCAAGTGGCCATGACTGGCAGGTAATGACTAGTAGGTAATGACTGGCAGGTAATGACTAGTAGGTAATGACTGGCAGGTAATGACTAGTAGGTAATGACTGGCAGGTAATGAATAGCAGGTAATGACAGGCAGGTAATGACTGGCAGGTAATAACTAGCAGGTAATGACAGGCAGGTAATGACTGGCAGGTAATAACTAGCAGGTAATGACTGGCATGTAATGACTGGCAGGTAATGACTGGCAGGTAATGAATAGCAGGTAATGACTGGTAGGTAATAACTAGCAGGTAATGACAGGCAGGTAATGACTGGCAGGTAATAACTAGCAGGTAATGACTGGCATGTAATGACTGGCAGGTAATGACTGGCAGGTAATGACTGGCAGGTAATGACTGGCAGGTAATAACTAGCAGGTAATGAATAGCAGGTAATAACTAGCAGGTAATGACTGGCAGGTAATACTGGCAGGTAATAACTAGCAGGTAATGACTGACAGGTAATGACTGGCAGGTAATAACTAGCAGGTAATAACTAGCAGGTAATAACTAGCAGGTAATGACTGGCAGGTAATAACTAGCAGGTAATAACTAGCAGGTAATGACTGGTAGGTAATAACTAGCAGGTAATGACTGGCAGGTAATGACTGGCAGGTAATAACTGGCAGGTAATAACTAGCAGGTAATAACTAGCAGGTAATGACTGGCAGGTAATGACTGCAGGTAATAACTGATAGCTAATAACTAGCAGGTAATAACTAGCAGGTAATGACTGGCAGGTAATGACTGGCAGGTAATAACTAGCAGGTAATGAATAGCAGGTAATAACTAGCAGGTAATGACTGGCAGGTAATACTGGCAGGTAATAACTAGCAGGTAATGACTGACAGGTAATGACTGGCAGGTAATAACTAGCAGGTAATAACTAGCAGGTAATAACTAGCAGGTAATGACTGGCAGGTAATGACTGGCAGGTAATAACTAGCAGGTAATGAATAGCAGGTAATAACTAGCAGGTAATGACTGGCAGGTAATACTGGCAGGTAATAACTAGCAGGTAATGACTGACAGGTAATGACTGGCAGGTAATAACTAGCAGGTAATAACTAGCAGGTAATAACTAGCAGGTAATGACTGGCAGGTAATAACTAGCAGGTAATAACTAGCAGGTAATGACTGGTAGGTAATAACTAGCAGGTAATGACTGGCAGGTAATGACTGGCAGGTAATAACTGGCAGGTAATAACTAGCAGGTAATAACTAGCAGGTAATGACTGGCAGGTAATGACTGCAGGTAATAACTGATAGCTAATAACTAGCAGGTAATAACTAGCAGGTAATGACTGGCAGGTAATGACTGGCAGGTAATAACTAGCAGGTAATTACTAGCAGGTAATGACTGGCAAGTAATAACTAGCAGGTAATAACTAGCAGGTAATGACTGGCAGGTAATAACTGGCATGGTAATGACTGGCAGGTAATAACTAGCAGGTAATGACTGGCAGGTAATGACTGGCAGGTAATAACTAGCAGGTAATGACAGGCAGGTAATGACTGGCAGGTAATAACTAGCAGGTAATGACTGGCAGGTAATGACTGGCAGGTAATGACTGGCAGGTAATCACTGGCAGGTAATGACAGGCAGGTAATAACTAGCAGGTAATAACTAGCAGGTAATGACTGGTAGAAGTCAGCAGTGGCTAGATGTAATGACTGGCAGTGGTCAGCAGTGGTCAGCAGTGGCTAGATATAATGACTGGCAGTGGTCAGCAGTGGCTAGATGTAATGACTGGCAGTGGTCAGCAGTGGTCAGCAGTGGCTAGATGTAATGACTGGCAGTGGTCAGCAGTGGCTAGATGTAATGACTGGCAGTGGTCAGCAGTGGCTAGATGCAATGACTGACAGAGGTCAGCAGTGGCTAGATGTAATTTTATTTTACCTTTATTTAACTAGCAAGTCAGTTAAGAACAAATTCTTATTTTCAATGACTGCCTAATGGGGAACAGTGGGTTAACTGCCTGTTCAGGGGCAGAGCGACAGATTTGTACCTTGTCAGCTCGGGGATATGAACTTGCAACCTTTCGGTTACTAGTCCAACGCTCTAACCACTAGGCTTCCCTGCCGCCCCAAATGACTGACAGTGGTCAGCAGTGGTTAGATATAATTGTCCAGACAGCATCCAAACACTCCATCTGTCAGTGTCGTTCAGTGTCGTTCTGAGCTCAGACAAGCAGTTGTCTCCCAAATGTTACATTTGGAGTGGATTCAGAGATGTTTATGACAAAACAAAGAAAGAGATACATGGGCAAATAGAGACAAGGAAAACTATTTTCTGTTGTGCTTCAGAGCCTGGGGGATATAAAAAGCGTTTTCTGTTAGGTTTACCTTGAATTATTCCCACTAACTGCATGAAATTGAGTGTATGAATGGTCGTCCTATGGTACTAAGGCTGAGGGATCAATCACAAACCAACAAACGAATCACAGTTTACATATCAGGTGGTGTAGACCTCAGTCGACTCCCTCCCTCCCTCCCTCCCTCCCTCCCTCCCTCCCTCCCTCCCTCCCTCCCTCCCTCCCTCCCTCCCTCCCTCCCTCCCTCCCTCGCTTGGGTCCTGTTGATTGGATCTAATGAAGTGTCTCTTCTTGCTGTATCCAGACAGCTGCTGCAACATGCTCGCTCTCTGTGTGTGGTGCTCGGCTAGTTTGCCTGCTGTGGACAGCTCAATCTATCACAGAGCAACAAGGCCTCATGGGGCAGTTGGGCCCTGTCTGGCTGGACGGAGCAAGAGGAGCCCAAGCAGCGCAAGCGTGAGGGGCACAAGGAAATACAGAATAACATGTCCATGATGAGGGTGTCTAACGTGAGGGGCACAAGCTAGGAAATACAGAATAACATGTCCATGATGAGGGTACCTAACGTGAGGGGCACAAGCTAGTAAATACAGAATAACATGTCCATGATGAGGGTGTCTAATGTGAGGGGCACAAGCTTTTAAATACAGAATAACATGTCCATGATGGGGGCACAAGCTAGTAAATACAGAATAACATGTCCATGATGAGGGTGTCTAATGTGAGGGGCACAAGCTATTAAATACAGAATAACATGTCCGTGATGAGGGTGTCTAACGTGAGGGGCACAAGCTAGGAAATACAGAATAACATGTCCATGATGAGGGTGCCAAGCATGAGCCACTATGATCAAACAGCAGCTAGCATTTGGTGCTGCTTTTTTACTCCTCTTTGAAATCTTTTGGGCATGTTTTGTTTTTCTTTCTCGCCTTTTGACTCGCCCCAAACCATCTCCTGAGGACGACGGCGAGTTGTAGTGGATCAGATCCGAAGCTGCTCAGAAAAGCTCCAAAGGCTACAGGGTTGGCAGAGGAGCTGAATGGGAGTGGGGTGTGTGGCACACGGGCAGGCATGGGCACCCTCAGAAGACAGAACGTCATACGGTGGCATATGTGCCAGGCCTAGCCCTCATTACCTAGGCTCCCTACCAGAGCTTCCTGAGCCACACAGCTCATTAAAACACCTCCACCGCCACACAGCTCATTAAAACACCTCCACCGCCACACAGCTCATTAAAACACCTCCACCGCCATACAGCTCATTAAAACACCTCCACTGCCACACTGCTCATTAAAACACCTCCACCGCCACACAGCTCATTAAAACACCTCCACCGCCACACAGCTCATTAAAACACCTCCACCGCCACACAGCTCATTAAAACACCTCCACCGCCACACAGCTCATTAAAACTCTGCCACTGCCACACAGCTCATTAAAACACCTCAAACGCCACACAGCTCATTAAAACACCTCCACTGGCACACAGCTCATTAAAACACCTCCACTGCCACACAGCTCATGAAAACTCTGCCACTGCCACACAGCTCATTAAAACATCTCCACCGCCACACAGCTCATTAAAACACCTCCACTGCCACACAGCTCATTAAAACACCTCAACCGCCACACAGCTCATTAAAACACCTCCACTGCCACACAGCTCATTAAAACACCTCCACTGCCACACAGCTCATGAAAACTCTGCCACTGCCACACAGCTCATTAAAACACCTCCACCGCCACACAGCTCATTAAAACACCTCAACCGCCACACAGCTCATTAAAACACCTCCACTGCCACACTGCTCATTAAAACACCTCCACCGCCACACAGCTCATTAAAACACCTCCACCGCCACACAGCTCATTAAAACACCTCCACCGCCACACAGCTCATTAAAACTCCACCGCCACACAGCTCATTAAAACACCTCCACTGGCACACAGCTCATTAAAACACCTCCACTGCCACACAGCTCATGAAAACTCTGCCACTGCCACACAGCTCATTAAAACATCTCCACCGCCACACAGCTCATTAAAACACCTCCACTGCCACACAGCTCATTAAAACACCTCAACCACCACACAGCTCATTAAAACACCTCCACTGCCACACAGCTCATTAAAACACCTCCACTGCCACACAGCTCATGAAAACTCTGCCACTGCCACACAGCTCATTAAAACACCTCCACCGCCACACAGCTCATTAAAACACCTCCACCGCCACACAACTCATTAAATACCTCCACTGCCACACAGCTCATTAAAACACATCTACCGCCACACAGCTCATTAAAACACCTCCACCGCCACACAGCTCATTAAAACACCTCCACCGCCACACAGCTCATTAAAACACCTCCACAGCCACACAGCTCATTAAAACACCTCCACCGCCACACAGCTCATTAAAACACCTCCACCGCCACACAGCTCATTAAAACACCTCCACTGCCACACAGCTCATTAAAACACCTCCACCGCCACACAGCTCATTAAAACACCTCCACCGCCACACAGCTCATTAAAACACCTCCACCGAAACACAGCTCATTAAAACACCTCCACCGCCACACAGCTCATTAAAACACCTCCACCGCCACACAGCTCATTAAAACACCTCCACTGCCACACAACTCATTAAATACCTCCACTGCCACACAGCTCATTAAAACACCTCCACTGCCACACAGCTCATTAAAACACCTCCACTGCCACACAACTCATTAAATACCTCCACTGCCACACAGCTCATTAAAACACCTCCACTGCCACACAACTCATTAAATACCTCCACTGCCACACAGCTCATTAAAACACCTCCACTGCCACACAGCTCATTAAAACACCTCCACTGCCACACAACTCATTAAATACCTCCACTGCCACACAGCTCATTAAAACACCTCCACTGCCACACAGCTCATTAAAACACCTCCACTGCCACACAGCTCATTAAAACACTGCCACTGCCACACGGCCTCTCCAAACACACTCTGGCAAATCACTCACCAATGTGTCACTGGGGAAAAGTTCCAGCTGCAGAACTTCATAGGCTACCTCATTTCTGCAATGGCTTTTTGAATACTGTACTGTAGCGTACTGTTTGGTGTGCCTCCGTAGCATTGATGAGGATCAATAGGTTTAGCAAAAGCTCAAAGGAATCCCAGATTCTATCCACAGAGGCTGGTCTGTAAGGAATTGCACTTGCACATGCACCGAGCGTTCACCTTCGGACACCTAACACAGGGATATTGATGAAGCCCTAAGTAGCCAGACACAAATAAAGATGAATGGTGTAATGATCGTAAGGCAAACAGTTACATACCACGAGGGGCTGTCAGAGAGCAAGTTGGTGTGCATGGATGTGCACTTATGAAAGGGTACTAAGGCACTAAGTGTTCGACTTCAGGGATGGGATGTGTTCAAAGGCCCAATCCCAAATGACCCTTAACCCCATCGCACTCAGAGATACCGGATGGGTATAATCAAGGTGATAAGGGCACTATTCTTTCACCTGTCCAATTCATTCAGATCTCCATTACTGGATTGAGGGTTAATTCTGGAGTAGGTGTAAATATACAGTATCCTCTACAGCGATAACACTTAGCGGAGCCTTTCCTTTTACCATCCTTCTACAGAGATAACACTTAGTGGAGCCTTTCCTAGTAACTATCCTTCTACAGAGAGAACACTTCGTGGAGCCTTTCCTAGTGCCATCCTTCTACAGAGATAACACTTAGTGGAGCCTTTCCTAGTAACCATCCTTCTACAGGGATAACACTTAGCGGAGCCTTTCCTAGTGCCATCCTTCTACAAAGATAACACTTAGTGGAGCCTTTCCTAGTAACTATCCTTCTACAGAGATAACACTTAGTGGAGCATTTCCTAGTAACTATCCTTCTACAGAGAGAACACTTCGTGGAGCCTTTCCTAGTGCCATCCTTCTACAGAGATAACACTTAGTGGAGCATTTCCTAGTAACTATCCTTCTACAGAGATAACACTTAGTGGAGCCTTTCATAGTAACTATCCTTCTACAGAGATAACACTTCGTGGAGCCTTTCCGAGAAACCATCCTGCTACAGAGAGAACACTTAGTGGATCCATTCCTATTAACCATCCTTCTACAGAGATAACATTTAGCGAAGCCTTTCCTAGTAACCTTCCTTCTACAGAGAGAACTCTTAGTGGAGGCTTTCCTAGTACCATCCTTCTAGAGATAACACTTAGCGGAGCCTTTCCTAGTAACCATCCTTCTACAAAGATAACACTTAGTGGAGCCTTTCCTAGTAACCATCCTTCTACAGAGATAACACTTAGTGGAGCCTTTCCTAGTAACCATCCTTCTACAAAGATAACACTTAGCGGAGCCTTTCCTAGTAACCATCCTTCTACAGAGATAACACTTAGCGGAGCCTTTCCTAGCAACCATCCTTCTACAGAGATAACGCTTAGTGGAGCCTTTCCTAATACCATCCTTCTATAAAGATAACACTTAGTGGAGCCTGTCCCAGTAACCATCCTTCTACAGAGAGAACACTTAGTGGAGCCTTTCCTAGTACCAGACTTCTAGAGATAACACTTAGCGGAGACATTCCTAGTAACCATCCTTCTACAGAGAGAACACTTAGCGGAGCCTTTCCTAGTACCCATCCTTCTACAAAGATAACACTTTGTGGAGCCTTTCCTAGTAACTATCCTTCTACAGAGATAACACTTAGTGGAGCCTTTCCCAGTAACCATCCTTCTACAGAGAGAACACTTAGTGGAGCCTTTCCTAGTACCATCCTTCTACAAAGATAACACTTCGTGGTGCCTTTCCTAGTACCATCCTTCTACAGAGATAACACTTAGTGGTGCCTTTCCTAGTAACCATCCTTCTACAGAGATAACGCTTAGCGGAGCCTTTCCTAGTAACCATCCTTCTACAAAGAGAACACTTAGCGGAGCCTTTCCTAGTAACCATCCTTCTACAGAGAGAACACTTAGTGGAGCCTTTCCTAGTAACCATCCTTCTACAAAGAGAACACTTAGTGGTGCCTTTCCTAGCACCATCCTTCTACAGAGATAACACTTAGTGGTGCCTTTCCTAGCACCATCCTTCTACAGAGATAACACTTAGTGGTGCCTTTCCTAGTAACCATCCTTCTACAAAGAGAACACTTAGCGGAGCCTTTCCTAGTAACCATCCTTCTACAAAGAGAACACTTAGTGGAGCCTTTCCTAGTAACCATCCTTCTACAGCCGGACTCCCGGGAGCGCATTCGGTCAACTGGCGGGTTAATTGGCCATGACGTGGAGTGCCAGCTTCACATGCCGGGCCGTGTGCTTCTCGCCATAGCACCCTTCACTAGAATTTATCTCAATCTGCCCTGTGGAGATTTGTGTTTGTATTTATTATGGATCAAATGACTAAAACAAAGAAAGCCCATATGGATCCCAATTAGCTGCTGCCTGGGGTCCAACAAAATTAAGGCACTTACAGTGCATTCTGAAAATATTCAGACCTCTTGACTTTTTCCACATTTTGTTACGTTACAGCCTTACCCTAAAATGGATTAAATAAATACAAAATCTCCATCAATCTACACACAATACACCATAATGACAAAGCAAAAACAGGACTGAAATGTTTACAAATGTTTAAAAACATAAATACTTTATATAGATTATTATACAGACCCTTTGCTATGAGATTCCAAATTCATCTCAGGTGCATCATGTTTCCATTGATCATCCTTGAGATGTTTCTACAACTAGATTGGAGTCTACCTTTGGTAAATTGAATTGATTCGACATGATTTGTAAAGGCACACAGCTGTCTATATAACATCTCACAGTTGGCAGTGCATGTCAGAGCAAAAACCAATCCATGAAGTCAAAGGAATTGTCCGTAGAGCTCCGAGACTTGTGAATTGTGTCGAGGCACAGATCTGGGGAAGGGTATCAAAAGAATTCTGCAGCATCGAAGGTCCCCAAGAACATAGTGGCCTCCATCATTATCAATTGGAAGAAGTTTGGAACCACCAAGAATTCCTAGAGCTGGCCCCCCAGCCAAATTGAGCAATGGTGGGGAGAAGGGCCTTGGTCATGGAGGTGACCAAGAACCCGATGGCCACTCTGACAAAGCTCCAGAGTTCCTCTGTGGAGACGGGAGAACCTTCCAGAAGGACAACCATCTCTGCAGCACTCCACCAATCAGGACATTGTGAGTGAGTGGCCATACAGAAGCAACTCCTCAGTAAAAGGCACATGACAGTCCACTTGGAGTTTGCCAAAAGGCACCTAAACCAGACCATGAGAAACAAGATGAAACCAAGATTGAACTCTTTGAACTGAATGCCAACCATCAAGTCTGGAGGAAACCTGGCACCATCCTTACGATGAAGCATGGTGGTGGCAGCATCATGCTCTGGGGATGTTCTTCAGCGGAAGGGACTGTGAGACTAGTCAGGATCGAGGGACAGATGAATGGAGCAAAGTACAGAGAGTTCCTTGATGAAAACCTGCTCCAGAGCGCTCAGGACCTCAGACTGGGGTGAAGGTTCACCTTCCAACAGGACAACGGCCCTAAGCACACCGCCAAGACAATGCAGAAGTGGCTTCGGGACAAGTCTCTGAATGGCCCAGCCAAAGCCCGGACTTGAAATCGATCCATGCATCCTGCGGGCTGTATCAGCGCCTGGTACGGCAACTGCTCCGCCCACAACCATAAGGCTCTCCAGAGGGTAGTGAGGTCTGCACAACGTATCACCGGGGGCAAACTACCTGCCCTCCAGGACACCTACACCACCCGATGTTACAGGAAGGCCATAAAGATCATCAAGGACAACACCCACCCGAGCCACTGCCTGTTCACCCCACTATCATCCAGAAGGCGAGGTCAGTACAGGTGCATCAAAGCTGGGACCGAGAGACTGAAAAACAGCTTCTATCTCAAGGCCATCAGACTGTTAAACAGCAACCACTAACATTGAGTGGCTGCTGCCAACACACTGACTCAACTCCAGCCACTTCAATAATTGGAATTGATGGGAAAGGATGTAAAATATATCACTAGCCACTTTAAACAATGCTACCTAATATAATGTTTACATACCCTACATTATTCATCTCATATTTATACGTATATACTGTACTCTATCATCTACTGCATCCTTATGTAATACATGTATCACTAGCCACTTTAACTATGCCACTTTGTTTACATACTCATCTCATATGTATATACTGTACTCGATACCATCTACTGTATCTTGCCTATGCTGCTCTGCACCATCACTCATTCATATCTTTATGTACATATTCTTTATCCCCTTACACTGTGTATTAGATATTAGTTTTGGAATTGTTAGTTAGATTACTTGTTGGTTATTACTGCATTGTCGGAACTGGAAGCACAAGCATTTCGCTACACTCGCATTAACATCTGCTAACCATGTGTATGTGACAAATAAAATTTGATTTGATTTGATTTGACATCTCTGGAGACCTGAAATTAGCTGTGTGGCAACTCTCCCCATCCAACCTGACAGAGTTTGAGAGGATCTGCAGAGAAGAATGGGAGAAACTCCTCAAATACAGTTGTGCCAGGCTTGTAGCGTCATACCCAAGAAGACTCTAAAAAAACATTTTGTTTTGTCATTATGGGGTATTGTGATGTCATTATGGGGTATTGTGATGGCATTATGGAGTATTGTGAAGTCATTATGGGGTATTGTGGTGTCATTATGGGGTATTGTGAAGTCATTATGGGGTATTGTGGTGTCATTATGGGGCATTGTGAAGTCATTATGGGGTATTGTGGTGTCATTATGGGGTATTGTGGTGTCATTATGGGGTATTGTAAAGTCATTATGGGGTATTGTGGTGTCATTATTGGGCATTGTGAAGTCATTATGGGGTATTGTGAAGTCATTATGGGGTATTGTGGTGTCATTATGGGGTATTGTGAAGTCATTATGGGGTATTGTGAAGTCATTATGGGGTATTGTGGTGTCATTATGGGGTATTGTGGTGTCATTATGGGGCATTGTGAAGTCATTATGGGGTATTGTGAAGTCATTATGGGGTATTGTGGTGTCATTATGGGGTATTGTGAATTCATTATAGTGTATTGTGTTTCGATTGATGGAGGAAAAAAACTATTTAATCCATTTTAGAATAAGGCTGTAACAACAAAATGTGGAAAAAGTCAAGGGGTCTTAATACTTTCTGAAGGCACTGTATATACAATACATTTCACAGCACATTAAATGTGTGCCCTCAGACCACTACTCTACTACCACATATCTGAAGCCTTTTAGACCAACAACAAAAACCACTTGGAGGGGGAAGGACCAGGAAGAACAGAACAAATAGTGCAAATGAAGAGACCATTCTTTATCGGTGCACATCTGAAAAGTATGATAATAAACCGGGAGTTAGTTAGTCTCGCTTTCTCTATCTCTCTCTCTCTCACTCTCTCTCTCTCTCTCTCTCTCTCTCTCTCTCTCTCTCTCTCTCTCTCTCTCTCTCTCTCTCTCTCTCTCTCTCTCTCTCTCTCTTTCTCTATCTCTCGCTATATGTCTCGCTTTCTCTATCTCTCTCTCTCTCTCTCTCTCTCTCTCACTCTCTTTCTCTATCTCTCGCTATATGTCCGGCTTTCTCTATCTCTCTCTCTCACTCTCTTTCTCTATCTCTCACTATATGTCTCGCTTTCTCTCTCTCTCTCTTTCTCTCTCTCTCTCTTTCTCTCTCTCTCTCTTTCTCTATCTCTCGCTATATGTCTCGCTTTCGCTCTCTCTCTTTCTCTATCTCTCTCTTTCTCTATCTCTCGCTATATGTCTTGCTTTCTCTCACTCTCTTTTTCTATCTCTCTCTATCTCTTGCTTTCTCTCTCACTCTCTTTTTCTATCTCTCTCTATCTCTTGCTATATCTCTTGCTTTCTCTCTCACTCTCTTTTTCTATCTCTCTCTATCTCTTGCTATATCTCTTGCTTTCTCTCTCTCGCTTTCTCTCTCTCTTTCCGCACCCCTCGCTATATCTCTATCTCTTTCTCCAACTCTCTCTATTTCTCTCTTTCTCTCTCCCTCTCTCACACATGCATGAGCGCAAAGTGAGAAGCAACATCACTCCACACACAGGAAGCCATGCTCCTTTTTATTTTATTTTTTAAAGGGCGCTTTTTCATCTTTCCCTCTCTGGCTGAACCCTGACCCTCAAATAGATCTGGAAATAGGCACATCGTCGAGGGAAATAGGGGAGCGTCTCTAACCTAATGTTATCCTCCCCTTCCAAAAAAAAAGAAAAATGAAATGAAAGATGAAACATGGCCCCTATACAGTCTGTGATTCGAGACACGTCTCCTCTCCTCCTTTTTATTCCCCCCATCATCTGTCAGATGGAATAAGTTTAGACCTGGGCTGGACACACCTGCTCCCTGGACTACCGACGATGCCTTGTCCTCCGGCTCGCACTGCAACATTTAGTGACACATGTTGGATTGTGGAGCTCATTGAAGTACGCACACACAAGCACACACACAGACAAACTGCAACACACACACGCGGAAACACACATTGACACCTGCCCTTGCGTGGGCCTTCAACCCATCCACGTTATTGCTGAGAGAAGTCAAGAAGGAATATAACATTTAACCCAACCCCTGTGAATCAGAGAGGTGTGTGTGTGTGTGCGTGCGTGCGTGCGTGCGTGTGTGCGTGCGTGCGTGCGTGCGTGCGTGCGTGCGTGTGTGTACACACACTACCCCTATCGGGCATTTCACCTGCTTTTGATAGATTGGTATTCATAAAGGTCGCTAAGTCAGAGATATACAGTAGTATGTGATATTACATATTTTGGTCACACCGCCTGTGTTTAACACATTTATGATGCCTTCTATCACTATCATAGTAATACCTGCTGTGTTACTACCCGGTTGTGGCTTTATAAATACATAAATGCCTGTAAAAACATGAATAATGTATTATACACAGGTGGTTTGTAGAAACTGGGCCATAGACAGGAGGAGTGTTCTCATTATTATTTTTCTGAAGATGAGATGCAATGAATTGATGAATGGCCCTCTGTTTAGAATGATGATGCAGAGCTGTGTAAGACAGAGCAGAGAGAGGGATGGGAGAGTTGTGTCTGTGTCTCTGTGTGTATGCAGTGTGCCTATTATATAATATGTGTGTATAAGTGTGCGCGTGTATTTATTCGGTGTGCATTTGTATTTTATTTCAACTTTATTTAACTAGGCGTTTGCGGTGTGTGTGTATATGTATACGTGTGTGTATATGTGTGTGTGTGTGTGTGTGTGTGTGCTGTCTGGCAGCAAAGGTAGGTCCAGCCTGATTCTAATGAGGCTTGGATCAAAGGCCCACAGGAGGGAGATTAGAGATGAGTGTTGTATTGATTTTTAATTGACTGGAGTGGAGATGGAAAGTGGGGGGAGGGGAGGGCAGCCTTGGCCAGATTATGAAATGAGCTGAATTTGTCACTCACTGAAGGCATAGGAAGAGTGAGAGAGACCGAGAGGGAGAGGGAGAGAGAGAGAAAGAGGATGGGGTAGAAGGAAAGAGGCAGGGAGAGAAAGTGGAGAGGGGGAAGGAGAGAGAAGGAGGAGAGAAGGAGGTAGAGAGAAAGAGAGGGAGAGGGAGAGAGAGAGAAAGAGGATGGGGTAGAAGGAAAGAGGCAGGGAGAGAAAGTGGAGAGGGGGAAGGAGAGAGAAGGAGGAGAGAAGGAGGTAGAGAGAAAGAGAGGGAGAGGGAGAGAGAGAGAAAGAGGATGGGGTAGAAGGAAAGAGGCAGGGAGAGAAAGTGGAGAGGGGGAAGGAGAGAGAAGGAGGAGAGAAGGAGGTAGAGAGAAAGAGAGGGAGAGGGAGAGAGAGAGAAAGAGGATGGGGTAGAAGGAAAGAGGCAGGGAGAGAAAGTGGAGAGGGGGAAGGAGAGAGAAGGGGGAGAGAGGGAGGTAGAGAGAAAGAGAGAGAGAGAGAGAGAGAGAAAGAGGATGGGGTAGAAGGAAAGAGGCAGGGAGAGAAAGTGGAGAGGGGGAAGGAGAGAGAAGGGGGAGAGAGGGAGGTAGAGAGAAAGAGAGAGAGAGAGAGAGAGAGAGAGAGAGGGAAGGAGGATAAAGGTAGTGAAATAAAAAGGAGGAGAGGGGGAGATGGACACAAACACAGATGCAGTAGAGACTTTACCATCCACAGACACAGATACAGTAGAGACTTTACCATCCACAGACACAGATACAGTAGAGACTTTACCATCCACAGACACAGATACAGTAGAGACTTTACCATCCACAGACACAGATACAGTAGAGACTTTACCATCCACAGACACAGATACAGTAGAGACTTTACCATCCACAGAAACAGATACAGTAGAGACTTTACCATCCACAGACACAGATACAGTAGAGACTTTACCATCCACAGACACAGATACAGTAGAGACTTTAGGGGGCTTAAATAGGAACTCTGCAGCAGAGGACAGATGGTGTGAGAGAAGCTACCCGACAGCCTATAACTACCCTACCCCCTCCTCTCAAAGCCTTCAGGGGAAGAAGGAGGTTCCAGGTCAAGCATGACTGTAGCCTCTGACCCCTGACCCCTGGACTGGGCTCTGTGTGTATAAAAGGACAACCAGCTGTGTGTGTCAAATACAGAGTGGGTCAAAGAACGTAGAGGAGGGGATGCACACACACACACACTCCGTCAGCATGACACGTTCTCGGCCACCTCTGTCATCATCACCTCATCGTTCTATTCGTCCCCCTTTCCTCTACTGTTGTCTCTCCCTACTTCTCCCTGTGCCTCTCTCTTTTCTCTCTTTCATTCTATCTCTATCCTTCCTTCTCCCCCCTCTTTCTACTTCTCCTCTCTCCTTCTCCTATCTCTCTCTTCTTCTCCCCCTCTCTCTCTCTCTCCTTATCCCACTCTCTCTCTCTTTCTCCCCATTCTGTATCTCCTTCTCCCACCCTCTCTCACTCTCCTTATCCTCCCTCTTTCTCTCCTTCTCCCACCCTCACCCACCCTCTCTCGCTTTCTCACAAGCTCGCTCTCTCCTTCTCCCACCCTCTCTCTCTTCTCTCTCTCTCCTTATCACACCCTCCCTCTCTCTCCTTCTCCCCCCTCTCTCTCTCCTTCTCCCACCCTCTCTCTCTCCTTCTCCCACCCTCTCTCTCTCCTTCTCCCACCCCTCTCTCTCTCTCCTTCTCCCACCCCTCTCTCTCTCTCCTTCTCCCACCCCTCGCTCTCTCCTTCTCCCACCCTCTCTCTCTTCTCTCCCTCTCCTTATCACACCTTCCCTCTCTCTCCTTCTCCCCCCTCTCTCTCTCCTTCTCCCACCCTCTCTCTCTCCTTCTCCCACCCTCTCTCTCTCCTTCTCCCACCCTCTCTCTCTCCTTCTCCCACCCTCTCTCTCTCCTTCTCCCACCCCTCTCTCTCTCTCCTTCTCCCACCCCTCTCTCTCTCTCCTTCTCCCACCCCTCGCTCTCTCCTTCTCCCCCCTCTCTCTCTCCTTCTCCCCCTCTCTCTCTCCCTTCTCCCACCCTCTCTCTCCTTCTCCCCCCTCTCTCTCCTTCTCCCCTCTCTCTCTCCTTCTCCCACCCCTTGCTCTCTCCTTCTCCCACCCTCTCTCTCTTCTCTCTCTCTCATTATCACACCCTCCCTCTCTCTCCTTCTCCCCCCTCTCTCTCTCCTTCTCCCCTCTCTCTCTCTCCTTCTCCCACCCCTTGCTCTCTCCTTCTCCCACCCTCTCTCTCTTCTCTCTCTCTCATTATCACACCCTCCCTCTCTCTCCTTCTCCCCCCTCTCTCTCTCCTTCTCCCCTCTCTCTCTCTCCTTCTCCCACCCTCTCTCTCTCCTTCTCCCACCCCTCTCTCTCTCTCCTTCTCCCACCCCTCTCTCTCTCCTTCTCCCACCCTCTCT
This sequence comes from Oncorhynchus masou masou, assembly GCF_036934945.1. Taxonomy (NCBI): domain Eukaryota; kingdom Metazoa; phylum Chordata; class Actinopteri; order Salmoniformes; family Salmonidae; genus Oncorhynchus; species Oncorhynchus masou. Next base: position 88,253,395 of record NC_088242.1, on the reverse strand, counting down.
CTCTTCCCCCCCCCCACTATCTCTCCTTCTACCACCCTCTCTCTCTCCTTCTCCCACCCCCTCTCTCTCTCTCCTTCTCCCACCCCTCTCTCTCTCTCCTTCTCCCACCCCTCTCTCTCTCTCCTTCTCCCACCCCTCTCTCTCTCCTTCTCCCACCCTCTCTCTCTCCCCCACTATCTCTCCTTCTACCACCCTCTCTCTCTCCTTCACCCCCCTCTCTCTCTCCTTCCTTCTCCCCGCCTCTCTCTTGCCATATCTCTCTCTACCTTGTTCTCTCTCACTGGCTCTCTCACTCGCTGTCTCTCTCTCATATCAGTCTCCTGAGGGAAAAGTGCAGGAGCCTTTGATCTGATCAGTGTTTTTCCCCGAGGTTGAGGAATCCTGAAATGGGACGTGCTCTCCAATTAGTTTGGGTTAAATATTTCAGAGGCTACGGCAGCTATCCCTGTCTTTTCTTCTCCCTTTAGTGAGCGGCTTCCATGTTTCCATTGGTTCTCCTGCTGACACTACAGAGGGAGGCAAAAGACCCGCCTTATAACGCGTATACTTGACTGAACGAACGGCAGCTAGGTTTGCACTACAAGCCCTGCGGAAAATGTCTCAACGGCAAGAGAAAGAGGGAAAAACCAACAGGGCGGGAGGTGAATCGTTAAGGGAGAGATGGAGCATAAGATGACGCATATAATAATGAAGAAATAATTACATCTTCATTTATGAGGAATGAATATGCAAATATCAATTGTGATCCTGGTTATGGTCAATCTTTGCTATGATACACTGTTATATTAGTCATAGCAGAACTTGTAGAAACAGCCGCCGGAGCGGAAATGATGACTGTAGTTCTATGGTAATACAATCAGGATCATCTGATGGACCCCATGTGCAGGTATCACTTAGGGAAATGTGTCCTTACTCGCTCAATGCTTCCAATATGTATCCATCTCAAATACTAAAGACGTACATCTGGCTCGGATATCTGATGGAGATTTCTCCTTTGGGGAATGTGTTTGGAAAAATATAAGTTTCTCTTTCAATCTGTTCCATGAAAGGAGGGGAATGTGTAGTGTCGCCCGCAGGCTTTTGCTGGGAATTTGACACCACTACCATTGTTGTCAGAGTGGAAGGGTAGCAGAAAAAAGAGTAGGAGAGGAGGGGATTTCTAGGCCTCAGTTGTAACGATTTCCACTGCGACACTCCGCATTCTGTATTCTGTCAAACATCCATCGACTGTCAACTCAACCCTATCCCTCTACCATCACCCCTGACCCCATCCCTCTACCATCACCCCTGACCCCATCCCTCTACCATCACCCCTGACCCTATCCCTCTACCATCACCCCTGACCCCATCCCTCTACCATCACCCCTGACCCCATCCCTCTACCATCACCCCTGACCCTATCCCTCTACCATCACCTCTGACCCCATCCCTCTACCATCACCCCTGACCCCATCCCTCTACCATCACCCCTGACCCTATCCCTCTACCATCACCCCTGACCCCATCCCTCTACCATCACTCCTGACCCCATCCCTCTACCATCACCCCTGACCCCATCCCTCTACCATCACCCCTGACCCTATCCCTCTACCATCACCCCTGACCCCATCCCTCTACCATCACCCCTGACCCCATCCCTCTACCATCACCCCTGACCCCATCCCTCTACCATCACCCCCGACCCCATCCCTCTACCATCACCCCCGACCCCATCCCTCTACCATCATCCCTGACCCCATCCCTCTACCATCAACCCCTGACCCCATCCCTCTACCATCACCCCTGACCCCATCTCTCTACCATCACCCCTGACCCCATCCCTCTACCATCACCCCTGACCCCATCCCTCTACCATCACCCCCGACCCCATCCCTCTACCATCACCAGTGACCCTATCCCTCTACCATCACCCTGACCCCATCCCTCTACCATCACCCCTGACCCAATAACCTCTACCATCACCCCTGACCCCATCCCTTTACCAACACCCCCGACCCCATCCCTCTACCATCACCCCTGACCCTATCCCTCTACCATCACCCCTGACCCCATCCCTCTACCATCACCCCCGACCCCATCCCTCTACCATCACCCCCGACCCCATCCCTCTAACATCACCCCTGACCCCATCCCTCTACCATCACCCCTGACCCTATCCCTCTACCATCACCCTTGACCCTATCCCTCTAACATCACCCCTGACCCCATCCATCTACCATCACCCCTGACCCCATCCCTCTAACATCACCCCTGACCCTATCCCTCGACCATCACCCCTGACCCCATCCCTCTACCATCACCCCTGACCCCATCCCTCTACCATCACCCCTGACCCCATCCCTCTACCATCACCCCTGACCCCATCCCTCTACCATCACCCCTGACCCCATCCCTCTACCATCACCCCTGACACTATCCCTCTACCATCACCCCTGACCCCATCCCTCTACCATCACCCCTGACACTATCCCTCTACCATCACCCCTGACCCCATCCCTCTACCACCACCCCTGACCCCTGACCCTGTCCTTCTACCATCACCCCTGACCCCATCCTTCTACCATGACCTCATCCCTGTACCATAAACCCTGACCCCATCCCTCTACCATCACCCCTGACTCCATCCTACTACCATCACCCCTGACCCCAACCTTCTACCATCACCCCTGACCCCATCCCACTCTACCATCACCCCTGACCCCATCCCACTCTATCATCACCCCTGACCCCATCCCTCTACCATCACCCCTGACCCCCCTGACACGATCCCTCTACCATCACCCCTGACCCCATTCCTCTACCATCACCCCTGACCCCATTCCTCTACCATCACTCCTGACCCCATCCCTCTACCATCACCCCTGACCCAATCCTTCCACCATCACCCCTGACCCCATTCCTCTACCATCACTCCTGACCCCATCCCTCTACCATCACCCCTGACCCAATCCCTCTACCATCACCCCTGACCCCATCCCTCTACCATCACCCCTGACCCAATCCTTCCACCATCACCCCTGACCCCATTCCTCTACCATCACCCCTGACCACATCCCTCTACCATCACCCCTGACCCCATCCCTCTACCATCAGCCCTGACCCAATCCTTCTACCATCACCGCTGACTCCATTCCTCTACCATCACCCCTGACCCAATCCTTGTACCATCACCCCTGACCCCATCCTTCTACCATCACCCCTGACCCCATCCCTCTACCATCACCCCTGACCCCATTCCTCTAAACATCACGCCTGACCCCATGCTTCTACCATCACCCCTCACCCCATCCCTCTACCATCACACCTGACCCCATTCCTCTACCATCACACCTGACCCCATCCCTCTACCATCACCCCTGACCCCATCCCTCGACCATCACCCCTGACCCATCCTTCTGCCATCACTCCTGACACTATCCCTCTACCATCACCCCTGACCCCATCCCTCTACCACCACCCCTGACCCCTGACCCTGTCCTTCTACCATCACCCCTGACCCCATCCTTCTACCATGACCTCATCCCTGTACCATAAACCCTGACCCCATCCCTCTACCATCACCCCTGACACGATCCCTCTACCATCACCCCTGACCCCATTCCTCTACCATCACCCCTGACCCCATTCCTCTACCATCACTCCTGACCCCATCCCTCTACCATCACCCCTGACCCAATCCTTCCACCATCACCCCTGACCCCATTCCTCTACCATCACTCCTGACCCCATCCCTCTACCATCACCCCTGACCCAATCCCTCTACCATCACCCCTGACCCCATCCCTCTACCATCACCCCTGACCCAATCCTTCCACCATCACCCCTGACCCCATTCCTCTACCATCACCCCTGACCACATCCCTCTACCATCACCCCTGACCCCATCCCTCTACCATCAGCCCTGACCCAATCCTTCTACCATCACCGCTGACTCCATTCCTCTACCATCACCCCTGACCCAATCCTTGTACCATCACCCCTGACCCCATCCTTCTACCATCACCCCTGACCCCATCCCTCTACCATCACCCCTGACCCCATTCCTCTAAACATCACGCCTGACCCCATGCTTCTACCATCACCCCTCACCCCATCCCTCTACCATCACACCTGACCCCATTCCTCTACCATCACACCTGACCCCATCCCTCTACCATCACCCCTGACCCCATCCCTCGACCATCACCCCTGACCCATCCTTCTGCCATCACTCCTGACCCCATTCCTCTACCATCACTCCTGACCCCATCCCTCTACCATCACCCCTGACCCCATCCCTCTACCATCACCCCTGACCCCATTTCTCGACCATCACCCCTTACCCCATCCCTCTACCATCACCCCTGACCCAATCCTTCTACCATCACCACTAACCCCATTCCTCTACCATCACCCCTGACCCTATCCCTCTACCATCACCCCTGACCCCATCCCTCGACCATCAACCCTGACCCCATCCCACTCTACCATCACCCCTGACCCCATCCCACTCTATCATCACCCCTGACCCCATCCCTCTACCATCACCCCTGACCCCATCCCTCGACCATCAACCCTGACCCCATCCCACTCTACCATCACCCCTGACCCCATCCCACTCTATCATCACCCCTGACCCCATCCCTCTACCATCACCACTAACCCCATTCCTCTACCATCACCCCTGACCCTATCCCTCTACCATCACCCCTGACCCCATCCCTCGACCATCAACCCTGACCCCATCCCACTCTACCATCACCCCTGACCCCATCCTACTACCATCACCCCTGACCCCAACCTTCTACCATCACCCCTGACCCCATCCCACTCTACCATCACCCCTGACCCCATCCCACTCTATCATCACCCCTGACCCCATCCCTCTACCATCACCCCTGACACGATCCCTCTACCATCACCCCTGACCCCATTCCTCTACCATCACCCCTGACCCCATTCCTCTACCATCACTCCTGACCCCATCCCTCTACCATCACCCCTGACCCAATCCTTCCACCATCACCCCTGACCCCATTCCTCTACCATCACTCCTGACCCCATCCCTCTACCATCACCCCTGACCCAATCCCTCTACCATCACCCCTGACCCCATCCCTCTACCATCACCCCTGACCCAATCCTTCCACCATCACCCCTGACCCCATTCCTCTACCATCACCCCTGACCACATCCCTCTACCATCACCCCTGACCCCATCCCTCTACCATCAGCCCTGACCCAATCCTTCTACCATCACCGCTGACTCCATTCCTCTACCATCACCCCTGACCCAATCCTTGTACCATCACCCCTGACCCCATCCTTCTACCATCACCCCTGACCCCATCCCTCTACCATCACCCCTGACCCCATTCCTCTAAACATCACGCCTGACCCCATGCTTCTACCATCACCCCTCACCCCATCCCTCTACCATCACACCTGACCCCATTCCTCTACCATCACACCTGACCCCATCCCTCTACCATCACCCCTGACCCCATCCCTCGACCATCACCCCTGACCCATCCTTCTGCCATCACTCCTGACCCCATTCCTCTACCATCACTCCTGACCCCATCCCTCTACCATCACCCCTGACCCCATCCCTCTACCATCACCCCTGACCCCATTTCTCGACCATCACCCCTTACCCCATCCCTCTACCATCACCCCTGACCCAATCCTTCTACCATCACCACTAACCCCATTCCTCTACCATCACCCCTGACCCTATCCCTCTACCATCACCCCTGACCCCATCCCTCGACCATCAACCCTGACCCCTGACCCCTGACCCAATCCTTCTACCATCACCGCTGACTCCATTCCACTACCATCACCCCTGACCCAATCCTTCTACCATCACCCCTGACCCCATCCCTCTACCATCACCCCTGACCCCATCCATCGACCATCACCCCTGACCCCTGACCCAATCCTTCTACCATCACCGCTGACTCCATCCCTCTACCATCACCCCTGACCCCATCCTTCTACCATGACCCCATCCCTGTACCATAAACCCTGACCCCATCCCTCTACCATCACCCATGACCCCATCCTCCTACAATCACCCCTGACCCCAACCTTCTATCCTCACCCCTGACCCATCCCACTCTACCATCACCCCTGACCCCATTCCACTCTATCATCGCCCCTGACGCCATCCCTCTAACACCACCCCTGACCCCATCCCTCTAACACCACCCCTGAACCCATCCTTCTACCATGACTCCATCCCTCTACCATCACCCCTGACCCCATCCCTCAACCATCATCCCTGACCCCATCCCACTCCACCATCACTCCTGACCCCATCCCACCCGACCATCACCCCTGACCCCATCCTTCTACCACCACCCCTGACCCCTTCCCACTCTACCATCACCCCTGACCCCATCCCTCTACCTTCACCCCTGACCCAATCCTTCCACCATCACCCCTGACCCCATTCCTCGACCATCACCCCTGACTCCATCCCTCTACCATCACCCCTGACCCCATCCCTCTACCATCACCCCTGACCCAATCCTTCTACCATCACCGCTGACTCCATTCCTCTACCATCACCCCTGACCCAATCCTTGTACCATCACCCCTGACCCCATCCTTCTACCATCACCCCTGACCCCATCCCTCTACCATCACCCCTGACCCCATCCCTCTACCATCACCCCTGACCCCATCCCTCTACCATCACCCCTGACCCCATCCCACAGTAATATAACTCCTGACCCCATCCCTCTTCCATCACCCCTGACCCCATCCCTCTACCATCACCCCTGACCCCATCCCTCTACCATCACCCCTGACCCTATCCTTCTCCCATCACCCCTAACCCCATTCCTCTACCATCACCCCTGACTCCATCCTACTACAATCACCCCTGACCCCAACCTTCTACCATCACCCCTGACCCCATCCCACTCTACCATCACCCCTGACCCCATCCCACTCTATCATCACCCCTGACCCCATCCCTCTACCATCACCCCTGACACGATCCCTCTACCATCACCCCTGACCCCATTCCTCTACCATCACCCCTGACCCCATTCCTCTACCATCACTCCTGACCCCATCCCTCTACCATCACCCCTGACCCAATCCTTCCACCATCACCCCTGACCCCATTCCTCTACCATCACTCCTGACCCCATCCCTCTACCATCACCCCTGACCCAATCCCTCTACCATCACCCCTGACCCCATCCCTCTACCATCACCCCTGACCCAATCCTTCCACCATCACCCCTGACCCCATTCCTCTACCATCACCCCTGACCACATCCCTCTACCATCACCCCTGACCCCATCCCTCTACCATCAGCCCTGACCCAATCCTTCTACCATCACCGCTGACTCCATTCCTCTACCATCACCCCTGACCCAATCCTTGTACCATCACCCCTGACCCCATCCTTCTACCATCACCCCTGACCCCATCCCTCTACCATCATCCCTGACCCCATTCCTCTAAACATCACGCCTGACCCCATGCTTCTACCATCACCCCTCACCCCATCCCTCTACCATCACACCTGACCCCATTCCTCTACCATCACACCTCACCCCATCCCTCTACCATCACCCCTGACCCCATCCCTCGACCATCACCCCTGACCCATCCTTCTGCCATCACTCCTGACCCCATTCCTCTACCATCACTCCTGACCCCATCCCTCTACCATCACCCCTGACCCCATCCCTCTACCATCACCCCTGACCCCATTCCTCGACCATCACCCCTTACCCCATCCCTCTACCATCACCCCTGACCCAATCCTTCTACCATCACCACTAACCCCATTCCTCTACCATCACCCCTGACCCTATCCCTCTACCATCACCCCTGACCCCATCCCTCGACCATCAACCCTGACCCCTGACCCCTGACCCAATCCTTCTACCATCACCGCTGACTCCATTCCACTACCATCACCCCTGACCCAATCCTTCTACCATCACCCCTGACCCCATCCCTCTACCATCACCCCTGACCCCATCCATCGACCATCACCCCTGACCCCTGACCCAATCCTTCTACCATCACCGCTGACTCCATCCCTCTACCATCACCCCTGACCCCATCCTTCTACCATGACCCCATCCCTGTACCATAAACCCTGACCCCATCCCTCTACCATCACCCATGACCCCATCCTCCTACAATCACCCCTGACCCCAACCTTCTATCCTCACCCCTGACCCATCCCACTCTACCATCACCCCTGACCCCATTCCACTCTATCATCGCCCCTGACGCCATCCCTACTACACCACCCCTGACCCCATCCCTCTAACACCACCCCTGAACCCATCCTTCTACCATGACTCCATCCCTCTACCATCACCCCTGACCCCATCCCTCAACCATCATCCCTGACCCCATCCCACTCCACCATCACTTCTGACCCCATCCCACCCTACCATCACCCCTGACCCCATCCTTCTACCACCACCCCTGACCCCTTCCCACTCTACCATCACCCCTGACCCCATCCCTCTACCTTCACCCCTGACCCAATCCTTCCACCATCACCCCTGACCCCATTCCTCGACCATCACCCGACTCCATCCCTCTACCATCACCCCTGACCCCATCCCTCTACCATCACCCCTGACCCAATCCTTCTACCATCACCGCTGACTCCATTCCTCTACCATCACCCCTGACCCAATCCTTGTACCATCACCCCTGACCCCATCCCTCTACCATCACCCCTGACCCCATTCCTCTACACATCACCCCTGACCCCATCCCTCCATCACCATCCTGACCCCATCCCTCTACCATCACCCCTGACCCCATCCCACAGTAATATAACTCCTGACCCCATCCCTCTTCCATCACCCCTGACCCCATCCCTCTACCATCACCCCTGACCCCATCCCTCTACCATCACCCCTGACCCTATCCTTCTCCCATCACCCCTAACCCCATTCCTCTACCATCACCCCTGACTCCATCCCTCTACCATCACCCCTGACCCCATCCCTCTACCATCACCCCTGACCCATGACCCCTGACCCAATCCTTCTACCATCACCGCTGTCTCCATTCCTCTACCATAAACCCCTGACCAAATCCTTCTACCATCACCCCTGACCCCATCCCTCTACCATCACCCCTGACCCCATCTCTCTACATCAACCCTGACCCCCATCCCTCTACCATCATCCCTGACACCATCCTTCTACCATGACCCCATCCCTGTACCATAAACCCTGACCCCATCCCTCTACCATCACCCCTGACCCCATCCCTCTACATCACCCCTGACCCCCATCCCTCTACCATCACCCCTGACCCCATCCTTCTACCATGACCCCATCCCTGTACCATCAACCCTGACCCCATCCCTCTACCATCACCCCTGACCCCATCCCTCTACCATCACCCCTGACCCCATTCCTCTACCATCACCCCTGACCCCATTCCTCTACCATCACCCCTGACCCCCATCCCTCTACCATCACGCCTGACCCCATCCTTCTACCATGACCCCATCCCACTCTATCATCACCCTTGACCCCATCCCTCTGCCATCACCCCTGACCCCATACCACTCTACCATCACCCCTGACCCCATCCTTCTACCATCACCCCTGACCCCATCCTCCTAACATCACCCCTGACCCCAACCTTCTACCATCACCCCTGACCCCATGCTTCTACCATCACCCCTCACCCCATCCCTCTACCATCACCCCTGACCCCATCCCTCTACCATCACCCCTGACCCCATTCCTCGACCATCACCCCTGACCACATCCCTCTACCATCACCCCTGACCCAATCCTTCTACCATCACCACTAACCCCATTCCTCTACCATCACACCTGACCCTATCCCTCTACCATCACCCCTGACCCCTGACCCAATCCTTCTACCATCACCGCTGACTCCATTCCACTACCATCACCCCTGACCCAATCCTTCTACCATCACCCCTGACCCCATCCCTCTACCATCACCCCTGACCCCATCCCTCGACCATCACCCCTGACCCCTGACCCAATCCTTCTACCATCACCGCTGACTCCATCCCTCTACCATCACCCCTGACCCCATCCTTCTACCATGACCCCATCCCTGTACCATAAACCCTGACCCCATCCCACTACCATCACCCATGACCCCATCCTCCTACAATCACCACTGACCCCAACCTTCTATCCTCACCCCTGACCCATCCCACTCTACCATCACCCCTGACCCCATTCCACTCTATCATCGCCCCTGACGCCATCCCTCTAACACCACCCCTGACCCCATCCCTCTAACACCACCCCTGACCCCATCCTTCTACCATGACCCCTGACCCCATCCCACTCCACCATCACTCCTGACCCCATCCCACCCTACCATCACCCCTGACCCCATCCTTCTACCACCACCCCTGACCCCTTCCCACTCTACCATCACCCCTGACCCCATCCCTCTACCTTCACCCCTGACCCAATCCTTCCACCATCACCCCTGACCCCATTCCTCAACCATCACCCCTGACTCCATCCCTCTACCATCACCCCTGACCCAATCCTTCTACTATCACCGCTGACTCCATTCCTCTACCATCACCCCTGACCCAATCCTTGTACCATCACCCCTGACCCCATCCTTCTACCATCACCTCTGACCCCATCCCTCTACCATCACCCCTGACCCCATCCCTCTACCATCACCCCTGACCCTATCCCTCTACCATCACCCCTGACCCCATCCCTCTACCATCACGCCTGACCCAATAACCTCTGCCATCACCCCTGACCCCATCCCTTTACCAACACCCCCGACCCCATCCCTCTACCATCACCCCTGACCCTATCCCTCTACCATCACCCCTGACCCCATCCCTCTACCATCACCCCCGACCCCATCCCTCTACCATCACCCCTGACCCAATCCTTCTACCATCACCCCTGACCCCATCCCTCTACCATCACCCCTGACCCCATCCCTCGACCATCACCCCTGACCCCTGACCCAATCCTTCTACCATCACCGCTGACTCCATCCCTCTACCATCACCCCTGACCCCATCCTTCTACCATGACCCCATCCCTGTACCATAAACCCTGACCCCATCCCTCTACCATCACCCATGACCCCATCCTCCTACAATAACCCCTGACCCCAACCTTCTATCCTCACCCCTGACCCATCCCACTCTACCATCACCCCTGACCCCATTCCACTCTATCATCGCCCCTGACGCCATCCCTCTAACACCACCCCTGACCCCATCCCTCTAACACCACCCCTGACCCCATCCTTCTACCATGACTCCATCCCTCTACCATCACCTCTGACCCCATCCCTCAACCATCATCCCTGACCCCATCCCACTCCACCATCACTCCTGACCCCATCCCACCCTACCATCACCCCTGACCCCATCCTTCTACCACCACCCCTGACCCCTTCCCACTCTACAATCACCCCTGACCCCATCCCTCTACCTTCACCCCTGACCCAATCCTTCCACCATCACCCCTGACCCCATTCCTCAACCATCACCCCTGACTCCATCCCTCTACCATCACCCCTGACCCAATCCTTCTACCATCACCGCTGACTCCATTCCTCTACCATCACCCCTGACCCAATCCTTGTACCATCACCCCTGACCCCATCCTTCTACCATCACCTCTGACCCCATCCCTCTACCATCACCCCTGACCCCATCCCTCTACCATCACCCCTGACCCTATCCCTCTACCATCACCCCTGACCCCATCCCTCTACCATCACCCCTGACCCAATAACCTCTACCATCACCCCTGACCCCATCCCTTTACCAACACCCCCGACCCCATCCCTCTACCATCACCCCTGACCCTATCCCTCTACCATCACCCCTGACCCCATCCCTCTACCATCACCCCTCTATCACCCCCGACCCCATCCCTCTAACATCACCCCTGACCCCATCCCTCTACTATCACCCCTGACCCTATCCCTCTACCATCACCCTTGACCCTATCCCTCTAACATCACCCCTGACCCCATCCCTCTACCATCACCCCTGACCCCATCCCTCTACCATCACCCCTGACCACATCCCTCTAACATCACCCCTGACCCTATCCCTCGACCATCACCCCTGACCCCATCCCTCGACCATCACCCCTGACCCCATCCCTCTACCATCACCCCTGACCCCATCCCTCTACCATCACCCCTGACCCCATCCCTCTACCATCACACCTCACCCCATCAATCTACCATCACCCCTGACCCCATTCCTCTACCATCACCCCTGAACCCATCCCTCTACCATCATCCCTGACCCCATCCCTCTACCATCACCCCTGACCCCATCCCTCTACCATCACCCCTGACACTATCCCTCTACCATCACCCTTGACCCCATCCCTCTACCACCACCCCTGACCCCTGACCCTATCCCTCTACCATCACCCCTGACCCCATCCCTCTACCATCACCCCTGACCCCATCCCACAGTAATATAACTCCTGACCCCATCCCTCTTCCATCACCCCTGACCCCATCCCTCTACCATCACCCCTGACCCCATCCCTCTACCATCACCCCTGACCCTATCCTTCTACCATCACCCCTAACCCCATTCCTCTACCATCACCCCTGACTCCATCCTACTACCATCACCCCTGACCCCAACCTTCTACCATCACCCCTGACCCCATCCCACTCTACCATCACCCCTGACCCCATCCCACTCTATCATCACCCCTGACCCCATCCCTCTACCATCACCCCTGACACGATCCCTCTACCATCACCCCTGACCCCATTCCTCTACCATCACCCCTGACCCCATTCCTCTACCATCACTCCTGACCCCATCCCTCTACCATCACCCCTGACCCAATCCTTCCACCATCACCCCTGACCCCATTCCTCTACCATCACTCCTGACCCCATCCCTCTACCATCACCCCTGACCCAATCCCTCTACCATCACCCCTGACCCCATCCCTCTACCATCACCCCTGACCCAATCCTTCCACCATCACCCCTGACCCCATTCCTCTACCATCACCCCTGACCACATCCCTCTACCATCACCCCTGACCCCATCCCTCTACCATCAGCCCTGACCCAATCCTTCTACCATCACCGCTGACTCCATTCCTCTACCATCACCCCTGACCCAATCCTTGTACCATCACCCCTGACCCCATCCTTCTACCATCACCCCTGACCCCATCCCTCTACCATCATCCCTGACCCCATTCCTCTAAACATCACGCCTGACCCCATGCTTCTACCATCACCCCTCACCCCATCCCTCTACCATCACACCTGACCCCATTCCTCTACCATCACACCTGACCCCATCCCTCTACCATCACCCCTGACCCCATCCCTCGACCATCACCCCTGACCCATCCTTCTGCCATCACTCCTGACCCCATTCCTCTACCATCACTCCTGACCCCATCCCTCTACCATCACCCCTGACCCCATCCCTCTACCATCACCCCTGACCCCATTCCTCGACCATCACCCCTTACCCCATCCCTCTACCATCACCCCTGACCCAATCCTTCTACCATCACCACTAACCCCATTCCTCTACCATCACCCCTGACCCTATCCCTCTACCATCACCCCTGACCCCATCCCTCGACCATCAACCCTGACCCCTGACCCCTGACCCAATACTTCTACCATCACCGCTGACTCCATTCCACTACCATCACCCCTGACCCAATCCTTCTACCATCACCCCTGACCCCATCCCTCTACCATCACCCCTGACCCCATCCATCGACCATCACCCCTGACCCCTGACCCAATCCTTCTACCATCACCGCTGACTCCATCCCTCTACCATCACCCCTGACCCCATCCTTCTACCATGACCCCATCCCTGTACCATAAACCCTGACCCCATCCCTCTACCATCACCCATGACCCCATCCTCCTACAATCACCCCTGACCCCAACCTTCTATCCTCACCCCTGACCCATCCCACTCTACCATCACCCCTGACCCCATTCCACTCTATCATCGCCCCTGACGCCATCCCTCTAATACCACCCCTGACCCCATCCCTCTAACACCACCCCTGAACCCATCCTTCTACCATGACTCCATCCCTCTACCATCACCCCTGACCCCATCCCTCAACCATCATCCCTGACCCCATCCCACTCCACCATCACTCCTGACCCCATCCCACCCTACCATCACCCCTGACCCCATCCTTCTACCACCACCCCTGACCCCTTCCCACTCTACCATCACCCCTGACCCCATCCCTCTACCTTCACCCCTGACCCAATCCTTCCACCATCACCCCTGACCCCATTCCTCGACCATCACCCCTGACCCCATCCCTCTACCATCACCCCTGACCACATCCCTCTAACATCACCCCTGACCCTATCCCTCGACCATCACCCCTGACCCCATCCCTCGACCATCACCCCTGACCCCATCCCTCTACCATCACCCCTGACCCCATCCCTCTACCATCACCCCTGACCCCATCCCTCTACCATCACACCTGACCCCATCAATCTACCATCACCCCTGACCCCATTCCTCTACCATCACCCCTGAACCCATCCCTCTACCATCATCCCTGACCCCATCCCTCTACCATCACCCCTGACACTATCCCTCTACCATCACCCTTGACCCCATCCCTCTACCACCACCCCTGACCCCTGACCCTATCCCTCTACCATCACCCCTGACCCCATCCCTCTACCATCACCCCTGACCCCATCCCACAGTAATATAACTCCTGACCCCATCCCTCTTCCATCACCCCTGACCCCATCCCTCTACCATCACCCCTGACCCCATCCCTCTACCATCACCCCTGACCCTATCCTTCTACCATCACCCCTAACCCCATTCCTCTACCATCACCCCTGACTCCATCCTACTACCATCACCCCTGACCCCAACCTTCTACCATCACCCCTGACCCCATCCCACTCTACCATCACCCCTGACCCCATCCCACTCTATCATCACCCCTGACCCCATCCCTCTACCATCACCCCTGACACGATCCCTCTACCATCACCCCTGACCCCATTCCTCTACCATCACCCCTGACCCCATTCCTCTACCATCACTCCTGACCCCATCCCTCTACCATCACCCCTGACCCAATCCTTCCACCATCACCCCTGACCCCATTCCTCTACCATCACTCCTGACCCCATCCCTCTACCATCACCCCTGACCCAATCCCTCTACCATCACCCCTGACCCCATCCCTCTACCATCACCCCTGACCCAATCCTTCCACCATCACCCCTGACCCCATTCCTCTACCATCACCCCTGACCACATCCCTCTACCATCACCCCTGACCCCATCCCTCTACCATCAGCCCTGACCCAATCCTTCTACCATCACCGCTGACTCCATTCCTCTACCATCACCCCTGACCCAATCCTTGTACCATCACCCCTGACCCCATCCTTCTACCATCACCCCTGACCCCATCCCTCTACCATCATCCCTGACCCCATTCCTCTAAACATCACGCCTGACCCCATGCTTCTACCATCACCCCTCACCCCATCCCTCTACCATCACACCTGACCCCATTCCTCTACCATCACACCTGACCCCATCCCTCTACCATCACCCCTGACCCCATCCCTCGACCATCACCCCTGACCCATCCTTCTGCCATCACTCCTGACCACATTCCTCTACCATCACTCTTGACCCCATCCCTCTACCATCACCCCTGACCCCATCCCTCTACCATCACCCCTGACCCCATTCCTCGACCATCACCCCTTACCCCATCCCTCTACCATCACCCCTGACCCAATCCTTCTACCATCACCACTAACCTCATTCCTCTACCATCACCCCTGACCCTATCCCACTACCATCACCCCTGACCCCATCCCTCGACCATCAACCCTGACCCCTGACCCAATACTTCTACCATCACCGCTGACTCCATTCCACTACCATCACCCCTGACCCAATCCTTCTACCATCACCCCTGACCCCATCCCTCTACCATCACCCCTGACCCCATCCCTCGACCATCACCCCTGACCCCTGACCCAATCCTTCTACCATCACCGCTGACTCCATCCCTCTACCATCACCCCTGACCCCATCCTTCTACCATGACCCCTTCCCTGTACCATAAACCCTGACCCCATCCCTCTACCATCACCCATGACCCCATCCTCCTACAATCACCCCTGACCCCAACCTTCTATCCTCACCCCTGACCCATCCCACTCTACCATCACCCCTGACCCCATTCCACTCTATCATCGCCCCTGACGCCATCCCTCTAACACCACCCCTGACCCCATCCCTCTAACACCACCCCTGACCCCATCCTTCTACCATGACTCCATCCCTCTACCATCACCTCTGACCCCATCCCTCAACCATCATCCCTGACCCCATCCCACTCCACCATCACTCCTGACCCCATCCCACCCTACCATCACCCCTGACCCCATCCTTCTACCACCACCCCTGACCCCTTCCCACTCTACCATCACCCCTGACCCCATCCCTCTACCTTCACCCCTGACCCAATCCTTCCACCATCACCCCTGACCCCATTCCTCAACCATCACCCCTGACTCCATCCCTCTACCATCACCCCTGACCCAATCCTTCTACCATCACCGCTGACTCCATTCCTCTACCATCACCCCTGACCCAATCCTTGTACCATCACCCCTGACCCCATCCTTCTACCATCACCTCTGACCCCATCCCTCTACCATCACCCCTGACCCCATCCCTCTACCATCACCCCTGACCCCATCCCTCTACCATCACCCCTGACCCCATCCCTCTACCATCACCCCTGACCCAATAACCTCTGCCATCACCCCTGACCCCATCCCTTTACCAACACCCCCGACCCCATCCCTCTACCATCACCCCTGACCCTATCCCTCTACCATCACCCCTGACCCCATCCCTCTACCATCACCCCCGACCCCATCCCTCTAACATCCCCCCTGACCCCATCCCTCTAACATCACCCCTGACCCCATCCCTCTACTATCACCCCTGACCCTATCCCTCTACCATCACCCTTGACCCTATCCCTCTAACATCACCCCTGACCCCATCCCTCTACCATCACCCCTGACCCCATCCCTCTACCATCACCCCTGACCACATCCCTCTAACATCACCCCTGACCCTATCCCTCGACCATCACCCCTGACCCCATCCCTCGACCATCACCCCTGACCCCATCCCTCTACCATCACCCCTGACCCCATCCCTCTACCATCACCCCTGACCCCATCCCTCTACCATCACACCTGACCCCATCAATCTACCATCACCCCTGACCCCATTCCTCTACCATCACCCCTGAACCCATCCCTCTACCATCATCTCTGACCCCATCCCTCTACCATCACCCCTGACCCCATCCCTCTACCATCACCCCTGACACTATCCCTCTACCATCACCCTTGACCCCATCCCTCTACCACCACCCCTGACCCCTGACCCTATCCCTCTAACATCACCCCTGACCCCATCCCTCTACCATCACCCCTGACACTATCCCTCTACCATCACCCCTGACCCCATCCCTCTACCACCACCCCTGACCCCTGACCCTGTCCTTCTACCATCACCCCTGACCCCATCCTTCTACCATGACCTCATCCCTGTACCATAAACACTGACCCCATCCCTCTACCATCACCCCTGACTCCATCCTACTACCATCACCCCTGACCCCAACCTTCTACCATCACCCCTGACCCCATCCCACTCTACCATCACCCCTGACCCCATCCCTCTACCATCACCCCTGACACGATCCCTCTACCATCACCCCTGACCCCATTCCTCTACCATCACCCCTGACCCCATCCCTCTACCATCACCCCTGACACGATCCCTCTACCATCACCCCTGACCCCATTCCTCTACCATCACCCCTCACCCAATCCTTCCACCATCACCCCTGACCCCATTCCTCTACCATCACCCCTGAACCCATCCCTCTACCATCACCCCTGACCCCATCCCTCTACCATCACCCCTGACCCCATCCCTCGACCATCACCCCTGACCCATCCTTCTGCCATCACTCCTGACCACATTCCTCTACCATCACTCCTGACCCCATCCCTCTACCATCACCCCTGACCCCATTCCTCTACCATCACCCCTGACCCCATCCCTCGACCATCACCCTTGACCCCTGACCCCTGACCCAATCCTTCTACCATCACCGCTGACTCCATTCCACTACCATCACCCCTGACCCAATCCTTCTACCATCACCCCTGACCCCATCCCTCTACCATCACCCCTGACCCCATCCCTTGACCATCACCCCTGACCCCATCCCTTGACCATCACCCCTGACCCATCCTTCTGCCATCACTCCTGACCCCATTCCTCTACCATCACTCCTGACCCCATCCCTCTACCATCACCCCTGACCCCATTCCTCGACCATCACCCCTGACCCCATCCCTCTACCATCACCCCTGACCCAATCCTTCTACCATCACCACTAACCCCATTCCTCTACCATCACCCCTGACCCTATCCCTCTACCATCACCCCTGACCCCATCCCTCGACCATCACCCCTGACCCCTGACCCAATCCTTCTACCATCACCGCTGACTCCATTCCACTACCATCACCCCTGACCCAATCCTTCTACCATCACCCCTGACCCCATCCCTCTACCATCACCCCTGACCCCATCCCTCGACCATCACCCCTGACCCAATCCTTCTACCATGACCCCATCCCTGTACCATAAACCCTGACCCCATCCCTCTACCATCACCCATGACCCCATCCTCCTACAATCACCCCTGACCCCAACCTTCTATCCTCACCCCTGACCCATCCCACTCTACCATCACCCCTGACCCCATTCCACTCTATCATCGCCCCTGACGCCATCCCTCTAACACCACCCCTGACCCCATCCCTCTAACACCACCCCTGACCCCATCCTTCTACCATGACTCCATCCCTCTATCATCACCCCTGACCCCATCCCTCAACCATCATCCCTGACCCCATCCCACTCCACCATCACTCCTGACCCCATCCCACCCTACCATCACCCCTGACCCCATCCTTCTACCACCACCCCTGACCCCTTCCCACTCTACCATCACCCCTGACCCCATCCCTCTACCTTCACCCCTGACCCAATCCTTCCACCATCACCCCTGACCCCATTCCTCGACCATCACCCCTGACTCCATCCCTCTACCATCACCCCTGACCCCATCCCTCTACCATCACCCCTGACCCAATCCTTCTACCATCACCGCTGACTCCATTCCTCTACCATCACCCCTGACCCAATCCTTGTACCATCACCCCTGACCCCATCCTTCTACCATCACCCCTGACCCCATCCCTCTATCATCACCCCTGACCCCATCCCTCTACCATAACTCCTGACCCCATCCCTCTACCATCACCCCTGACCCCATCCCTCTACCATCACCCCTAACCCCATTCCTCTACCATCACCCCTGACTCCATCCCTCTACCATCACCCCTGACCCATGACCCCTGACCCAATCCTTCTACCATCACCGCTGTCTCCATTCCTCTACCATAAA
Source organism: Oncorhynchus masou masou (assembly GCF_036934945.1). Classification (NCBI taxonomy): domain Eukaryota; kingdom Metazoa; phylum Chordata; class Actinopteri; order Salmoniformes; family Salmonidae; genus Oncorhynchus; species Oncorhynchus masou. The sequence goes on along the minus strand of NC_088242.1, from coordinate 88,233,829 downwards.
CCCCTGACCAAATCCTTATACCATCACCCCTGACCCCATCCCTCTACCATCACCCCTGACCCCATCTCTCTACATCAACCCTGACCCCAATCCCTCTACCATCATCCCTGACACCATCCTTCTACCATGACCCCATCCCTCTACCATCAACCCTGACCCCATCCCTCTACCATCACCCCTGACCCCATCCCTCTACCATCACCCCTGACCCCATTCCTCTACCATCATCGCTGACCCCATCCCTCTACCATCACCGCTGACCCCATCCCTCTACCATCACCCCTGACCCCATCCCACTCTATCATCACCCTTGACCCCATCCCTCTGCCATCACCCCTGACCCCATACCACTCTACCATCACCCCTGACCCCATCCTTCTACCATCACCCCTGACCCCATCCTCCTAACATCACCCCTGACCCCAACCTTCTACCATCACCCCTGACCCCATGCTTCTACCATCACCCCTCACCCCATCCCTCTACCATCACCCCTGACCCCATTCCTCTACCATCACACCTGACCCCATCCCTCTACCATCACCCCTGACCCCATCCCTCGACCATCACCCCTGACCCATCCTTCTGCCATCACTCCTGACCCCATTCCTCTACCATCACTCCTGACCGCATCCCTCTACCATCACCCCTGCCCCCATTCCTCGACCATCACCCCTGACCCAATCCCTCTACCATCACCCCTGACCCAATCCTTCTACCATCACCACTAACCCCATTCCTCTACCATCACCCCTGACCCTATCCCTCTACCATCACCCCTGACCCCATCCCTCGACCATCACCCCTGACCCCTGACCCAATCCTTCTACCATCACCGCTGACTCCATTCCACTACCATCACCCCTGATCCAATCCTTCTACCATCACCCCTGACCCCATCCCTCTACCATCACCCCTGACCCCATCCCTCGACCATCACCCCTGACCCCTGACCCAATCCTTCTACCATCACCGCTGACTCCATCCCTCTACCATCACCCCTGACCCCATCCTTCTACCATGACCCCATCCCTGTACCATAAACCCTGAACCCATCCCTCTACCATCACCCATGACCCCATCCTCCTACAATCACCCCTGACCCCAACCATCTATCCTCACCCCTGACCCATCCCACTCTACCATCACCCCTGACCCCATTCCACTCTATCATCGCCCCTGACGCCATCCCTCTAACACCACCCCTGACCCCATCCCTCTAACACCACCCCTGAACCCATCCTTCTACCATGACTCCATCCCTCTACCATCACCCCTGACCCCATCCCTCGACCATCACCCCTGACCCCATCCCTCTACCATCACCCCTGACCCCATCCCTCTACCATCACCCCTGACCCCATCCCTCTACCATCACACCTGACCCCATCAATCTACCATCACCCCTGACCCCATTCCTCTACCATCACCCCTGAACCCATCCCTCTACCATCATCTCTGACCCCATCCCTCTACCATCACCCCTGACCCCATCCCTCTACCATCACCACTGACACTATCCCTCTACCATCACCCTTGACCCCATCCCTCTACCACCACCCCTGACCCCTGACCCTATCCCTCTAACATCACCCCTGACCCCATCCCTCTACCATCACCCCTGACACTATCCCTCTACCATCACCCCTGACTCCATCCTACTACCATCACCCCTGACCCCAACCTTCTACCATCACCCCTGACCCCATCCCACTCTACCATCACCCCTGACCCCATCCCTCTACCATCACCCCTGACACGATCCCTCTACCATCACCCCTGACCCCATTCCTCTACCATCACCCCTGACCCCATCCCTCTACCATCACCCCTGACCCAATCCTTCCACCATCACCCCTGACCCCATTCCTCTACCATCACCCCTGAACCCATCCCTCTACCATCACCCCTGACCCCATCCCTCTACCATCACCCCTGACCCCATCCCTCGACCATCACCCCTGACCCATCCTTCTGCCATCACTCCTGACCACATTCCTCTACCATCACTCCTGACCCCATCCCTCTACCATCACCCCTGACCCCATTCCTCTACCATCACCCCTGACCCCATCCCTCGACCATCACCCTTGACCCCTGACCCCTGACCCAATCCTTCTACCATCACCGCTGACTCCATTCCACTACCATCACCCCTGACCCAATCCTTCTACCATCACCCCTGACCCCATCCCTCTACCATCACCCCTGACCCCATCCCTTGACCATCACCCCTGACCCCATCCCTTGACCATCACCCCTGACCCATCCTTCTGCCATCACTCCTGACCCCATTCCTCTACCATCACTCCTGACCCCATCCCTCTACCATCACCCCTGACCCCATTCCTCGACCATCACCCCTGACCCCATCCCTCTACCATCACCCCTGACCCAATCCTTCTACCATCACCACTAACCCCATTCCTCTACCATCACCCCTGACCCTATCCCTCTACCATCACCCCTGACCCCATCCCTCGACCATCACCCCTGACCCCTGACCCAATCCTTCTACCATCACCGCTGACTCCATTCCACTACCATCACCCCTGACCCAATCCTTCTACCATCACCCCTGACCCCATCCCTCTACCATCACCCCTGACCCCATCCCTCGACCATCACCCCTGACCCAATCCTTCTACCATGACCCCATCCCTGTACCATAAACCCTGACCCCATCCCTCTACCATCACCCATGACCCCATCCTCCTACAATCACCCCTGACCCCAACCTTCTATCCTCACCCCTGACCCATCCCACTCTACCATTACCCCTGACCCCATTCCACTCTATCATCGCCCCTGACGCCATCCCTCTAACACCACCCCTGACCCCATCCCTCTAACACCACCCCTGACCCCATCCTTCTACCATGACTCCATCCCTCTATCATCATCCCTGACCCCATCCCACTCCACCATCACTCCTGACCCCATCCCACCCTACCATCACCCCTGACCCCATCCTTCTACCACCACCCCTGACCCCTTCCCACTCTACCATCACCCCTGACCCCATCCCTCTACCTTCACCCCTGACCCAATCCTTCCACCATCACCCCTGACCCCATTCCTCGACCATCACCCCTGACTCCATCCCTCTACCATCACCCCTGACCCCATCCCTCTACCATCACCCCTGACCCAATCCTTCTACCATCACCGCTGACTCCATTCCTCTACCATCACCCCTGACCCAATCCTTGTACCATCACCCCTGACCCCATCCTTCTACCATCACCCCTGACACCATCCCTCTACCATCACCCCTGACCCCATCCCTCTACCATAACTCCTGACCCCATCCCTCTACCATCACCCCTGACCCCATCCCTCTACCATCACCCCTAACCCCATTCCTCTACCATCACCCCTGACTCCATCCCTCTACCATCACCCCTGACCCCATCCCTCTACCATCACCCCTGACCCATGACCCCTGACCCAATCCTTCTACCATCACCGCTGTCTCCATTCCTCTACCATAAACCCCTGACCAAATCCTTCTACCATCACCCCTGACCCCATCCCTCTACCATCACCCCTGACCCCATCTCTCTACATCAACCCTGACCCCCATCCCTCTACCATCATCCCTGACACCATCCTTCTACCATGACCCCATCCCTCTACCATCAACCCTGACCCCATCCCTCTACCATCACCCCTGACCCCATCCCTCTACCATCACCCCTGACCCCATCCCTCTACCATCACCGCTGACCCCATCCCTCTACCATCACCCCTGACCCCATCCCACTCTATCATCACCCTTGACCCCATCCCTCTGCCATCACCCCTGACCCCATACCACTCTACCATCACCCCTGACCCCATCCTTCTACCATCACCCCTGACCCCATCCTCCTAACATCACCCCTGACCCCAACCTTCTACCATCACCCCTGACCCCATGCTTCTACCATCACCCCTCACCCCATCCCTCTACCATCACCCCTGACCCCATTCCTCTACCATCACACCTGACCCCATCCCTCTACCATCACCCCTGACCCCATCCCTCGACCATCACCCCTGACCCATCCTTCTGCCATCACTCCTGACCCCATTCCTCTACCATCACTCCTGACCCCATCCCTCTACCATCACCCCTGCCCCCATTCCTCGACCATCACCCCTGACCCAATCCCTCTACCATCACCCCTGACCCAATCCTTCTACCATCACCACTAACCCCATTCCTCTACCATCACCCCTGACCCTATCCCTCTACCATCACCCCTGACCCCATCCCTCGACCATCACCCCTGACCCCTGACCCCTGACCCAATCCTTCTACCATCACCGCTGACTCCATTCCACTACCATCACCCCTGACCCAATCCTTCTACCATCACCCCTGACCCCATCCCTCTACCATCACCCCTGACCCCATCCCTCGACCATCACCCCTGACCCCTGACCCAATCCTTCTACCATCACCGCTGACTCCATCCCTCTACCATCACCCCTGACCCCATCCTTCTACCATGACCCCATCCCTGTACCATAAACCCTGAACCCATCCCTCTACCATCACCCATGACCCCATCCTCCTACAATCACCCCTGACCCCAACCTTCTATCCTCACCCCTGACCCATCCCACTCTACCATCACCCCTGACCCCATTCCACTCTATCATCGCCCCTGACGCCATCCCTCTAACACCACCCCTGACCCCATCCCTCTAACACCAACCCTGACCCCATCCTTCTACCATGACTCCATCCCTCAACCATCATCCCTGACCCCATCCCACTCCACCATCACTCCTGACCCCATCCCACCCTACCATCACCCCTGACCCCATCCCTCGACCATCACCCCTGACCCCTGACCCCTGACCCAATTCTTCTACCATCACCGCTGACTCCATTCCACTACCATCACCCCTGACCCAATCCTTCTACCATCACCCCTGACCCCATCCCTCTACCATCACCCCTGACCCCATCCCTCGACCATCACCCCTGACCCAATCCTTCTACCATCACCGCTGACTCCATCCCTCTACCATCACCCCTGACCCCATCCTTCTACCATGACCCCATCCCTGTACCATAAACCCTGACCCCATCCCTCTACCATCACCCATGACCCCATCCTCCTACAATCACCCCTGACCCCAACCTTCTATCCTCACCCCTGACCCATCCCACTCTACCATCACCCCTGACCCCATTCCACTCTATCATCGCCCCTGACGCCATCCCTCTAACACCACCCCTGACCCCATCCCTCTAACACCACCCCTGACCCCATCCTTCTACCATGACTCCATCCCTCTACCATCACCCCTGACCCCATCCCTCAACCATCATCCCTGACCCCATCCCACTCCACCATCACTCCTGACCCCATCCCACCCTACCATCACCCCTGACCCCATCCTTCTACCACCACCCCTGACCCCTTCCCACTCTACCATCACCCCTGACCCCATCCCTCTACCTTCACCCCTGACCCAATCCTTCCACCATCACCCCTGACCCCATTCCTCGACCATCACCCCTGACTCCATCCCTCTACCATCACCCCTGACCCCATCCCTCTACCATCACCCCTGACCCAATCCTTCTACCATCACCGCTGACTCCATTCCTCTACCATCACCCCTGACCCAATCCTTGTACCATCACCCCTGACCCCATCCTTCCACCATCACCCCTGACCCCATCCCTCTACCATCACCCCTGACCCCATCCCTCTACCATCACCCCTGACCCCATCCCACTCTAACATAACTCCTGACCCCATCCCTCTACCATCACCCCTGACCCCATCCCTCTACCATCACCCCTGACCCCATCCCTCTACCATCACCCCTGACCCTATCCTTCTCCCATCACCCCTAACCCCATTCCTCTACCATCACCCCTGACTCCATCCCTCTACCATCACCCCTGACCCCATCCCTCTACCATCACCCCTGACCCATGACCCAATCCTTCTACCATCACCGCTGTCTCCATTCCTCTACCATAAACCCCTGACCAAATCCTTCTACCATCACCCCTGACCCCATCCCTCTACCATCACCCCTGACCCCATCTCTCTACATCAACCCTGACCCCCATCCCTCTACCATCATCCCTGACACCATCCTTCTACCATAACCCCATCCCTGTACCATAAACCCTGACCCCATCCCTCTACCATCACCCCTGACCCCATCCCTCTACCATCACCCCTGACCCCATCCCTCTACCATCACTCCTGACCCCATCCCTCTACCATCACCCCTGACCCCATCCTTCTACCATGACCCCATCCCTCTACCATCAACCCTGACCCCATCCCTCTACCATCACCCCTGACCCCATCCCTCTACCATCTCCCTGACCCCATTCCTCTACCATCACCCCTGACCCCATCCCAGTCTACCATCACCCCTGACCCCATTCCTCTACCGTCACCCCTGACCCCACACAACTCTACAATCACCCCGTCCCCATCCCTCTACCGTCACCCCTGACCCCATTCCTCTACCATCACCCCTGACGCCATCCCAGTCTACCATCACCCCTGACCCCATCCCTCTTCCATCACCTCTGAACCCATTCCTCTACCATCACACCGTCCTCATCCCACTACCATCACCCCTGACCCCATCCCACCCTACCATCACCCGTGACCCCATCCCAGTCTACCATCCCCCTGACCCCATCCCTCTACCATCACCCCTGACTACATCCCTCTACCATTAACTCTGACCCCATCCCTCTACCATCACCCCTGACCCCATCCCAGTCTACCATCACTCCTGACCCCATCCCTCTACCATCACTCCTGACCCCATCCCACCCTACCATCCCCACTGTCCCCATCCCATCCTACCATCCCCACTGTCCCCATCCCATCCTACCATCCCCACTGTCCCCATCCCATCCTACCATCCCCACTGTCCCATCCCTTCCTACCATCCCCACTGTCCCCATCCCATCCTACCATCCCCACTGTCCCATCCCATCCTACCATCCCCACTGTCCCATCCCATCCTACCATCCCCACTGTCCCATCCCATCCTACCATCCCCACTGTCCCATCCCATCCTACCATCCCCACTGTCCCCATCCCATCCTACCATCCCCACTGTCCCCATCCCATCCTACCATCCCCACTGTCCCATCCCATCCTACCATCCCCACTGTCCCCATCCCATCCTACCATCCCCACTGTCCCCATCCCATCCTACCATCCCCACTGTCCCATCCCATCCTACCATCCCCACTGTCCCATCCCATCCTACCATCCCCACTGTCCCATCCCTTCCTACCATCCCCCCTGAACCCATCCTACCATTGCCACTGTCCCCATCCCATCCTACCATCCCCACTGACCCCATCCCATCCTACCATCCCCCTGAACCCATCCTACCATTGCCACTGTCCCCATCCCATCCTACCATCCCCACGGACCCCATCCCATCCTACCATTTCCCCTGAACCCATCCTACCATCACCCCTTACCCAACCCCACCCTACCATCACTCCTGACCCCACCCTACTATCAAGGGTAAAGGGTAAAGGTGTGTGGAGGGTTCAGGTCCCAAACACAAAAACACCACGCTCCTCCACCCCACCCGTTCATCTATTCAAATCAATGGCCTCCTTGTGCTGTGGGGTCTATTCTTGGCTGACTCCATTGACTTCACTGTAAGCGAGAGACTTGTCAATCCAAAGTCCAGTTGGAGTTGAAGCCTTGTTGGCCCTCTGGCATCGCTAGCTCCTCCCCTCTCTAACTTGGAGAGGACTAATATTGGCCCTGTGTAAAATGCATCCCTCCTGGCACCATTTATTCACAGATCTATATGAGAGAAGGGTGCAAAGAGCGATGTGTTGGTATGGGCACATATCCCTGGCGATCACCATCAAATAGCTACCCTCTCAATCATATGATATCACCCCCACTGATCAGATCACTGGAAATCCAAAGGGAGAAGGGGAAGCACACATTTTAAGGCCAGAGGAGGGGGTAGTGAGCACTGCTGGTTGACACTGATGAAGTAGTTGCCTCAGTTTGCATGTTTGCCGAAACTCTGCTGACACATGTAGGAAGCACAAACTCAAAGATGCTCAAGAGAGAAAAGACAATGTGTATACTACAATGTCTATGAAGAGGAGGAGGGATGGAGGGAAGAGGAGTGGGGGGAAGGGAGAGGGATGGGGAGGGATGGAGGGAAGGGGAGTGGGAGGGAAGGGAGAGGGATGGGGAGGGATGGAGGGAAGGGGAGTGGGAGGGAAGGGAGAGGGAAGGGGAGGGATGGAGGGAAGGGGAGTGGGAGGGAAGGGAGAGGGATGGGGAGGGATGGAGGGAAGGGGGAGTGGGAGGGAAGGGAGAGGGATGGGGAGGGATGGAGGGAAGGGGAGTGGGGGGAAGGGAGAGGGATGGAGGGATGGGAGAGGGATGGGGGTATGGAGGGAAGGGGAGTGGGAGGGAAGGGAGAGGGATGGGGAGGGATGGAGGGAAGGGGAGTGGGAGGGAAGGGAGAGGGATGGAGGGATGGGAGAGGGATGGGGGTATGGAGGGAAGGGGAGTGGGAGGGAAGGGAGAGGGATGGGGAGGGATGGAGGGAAGGGGAGTGGGAGGGAAGGGAGAGGGATGGGGAGGGATGGAGGGAAGGGGAGTGGGGGGAAGGGAGAGGGATGGAGGGATGGGAGAGGGATGGGGGTATGGAGGGAAGGGGAGTGGGAGGGAAGGGAGAGGGATGGGGAGGGATGGAGGGAAGGGGAGTGGGAGGGAAGGGAGAGGGATGGAGGGATGGGAGAGGGATGGGGGTATGGAGGGAAGGGGAGTGGGAGGGAAGGGAGAGGGATGGGGGTATGGAGGGAAGGGGAGTGGGAGGGAAGGGAGAGGGATGGAGGGAAGGGGAGTGGGAGGGAAGGGAGAGGGATGGGGAGGGATGGAGGGAAGGGGAGTGGGGGGGAAGGGAGAGGGATGGAGGGATGGGAGAGGGATGGGGGTATGGAGGGAAGGGGAGTGGGAGGGAAGGGAGAGGGATGGAGGGATGGGAGAGGGATGGGGGTATGGAGGGAAGGGGAGTGGGGGGAAGGGAGAGGGATGGAGGGATGGGAGAGGGATGGGGGTATGGAGGGAAGGGGAGTGGGAGGGAAGGGAGAGGGATGGGGGTATGGAGGGAAGGGGAGTGGGAGGGAAGGGAGAGGGATGGGGAGGGATGGAGGGAAGGGGAGTGGGAGGGAAGGGAGAGGGATGGAGGGAAGGGGAGTGGGAGGGAAGGGAGAGGGATGGGGAGGGATGGAGGGAAGGGGGTGGGAGGGAAGGGAGAGGGATGGGGAGGGATGGAGGGAAGGGGAGTGGGAGGGAAGGGAGAGGGATGGGGAGGGATGGAGGGAAGGGGAGTGGGAGGGAAGGGAAGGGAGAGGGATGGGGAGGGATGGAGGGAAGGGGAGTGGGAGGGAAGGGAGAGGGATGGGGAGGGATGGAGGGAAGGGGAGTGGGAGGGAAGGGAGAGGGATGGGGAGGGATGGAGGGAAGGGGGAGTGGGGGGAAGGGAGAGGGATGGGGAGGGATGGAGGGAAGGGGAGTGGGAGGGAAGGGAGAGGGATGGGGAGGGATGGAGGGAAGGGGAGTGGGAGGGAAGGGAAGGGAAGGGAGAGGGATGGGGAGGGATGGAGGGAAGGGGAGTGGGGGGGAAGGGGGAGGGATGGGGATGGGAGGGGGAAGGGTGGATGGAGGAGAGGGGGAGGGATGGAGGAGAGGGGGAGGAATGGAGGAAAGGGGGAGGGAAGGTGGATAAAAGCCAGTGATTTTTCCCTCTCACTCAGCTTTATGGCTCTTAATAGAATCTTAGGGAATAGCACTGCAACTAAATTATTTAATTTACTCAAACTGTTGCTCGCAGATAAATGTTTTATATTTCCTTTTGAAGTGTGTTAATGAGGTTTGCAAGCTCTGCACTTTTAGAAAAAGGAGCCTTTTTTCCTTTATTAGAACCCCCCTTCACTCATGTTAATGTGGAATAAGTTAATTAACATGGAATAAAAGGGGGGAGAGCCATAGTAAATCAAAGGCGAGCAGGTGAGTGCTCTGTGGCCACTCTGGCATGGCAGCTTGAAGGGAGCTGGGAGTGCCAGGTGGGCTTATTGTCAGTGTGACTGAGGAGCTGCACAAGTCCCTCCGGCACAAAGGGACGCCCACTTTCTCAGATCTTTATAACACCCAGAGAGGCTGGGTATGGACAGGTATAAAAGGGTGAAAATTGGCAATGGCTTTCTCTTCCTTTATACGATAGAAAAGAGAGAGCAAAAGTGGAAGACTGAGAAAGTGAAAGGAGGGGGGGGACACAGAGAGAGACAGAGAGTGAGATTCAAGTTTCTATAAGTGATGCAGCTCTGACCAATCACGCCCAGTTAAATCCATTCACTCACTACACTTAATGGTTCTATTGATTGGTCTCAGTGGCTGCTCTAACGAGCTTGCAGCTCTGATGAGGCTGGAAGGTTGGGCTGAATAAAAAGGCTCCCCCCCACCCCTCAGTCCACATCTCCCCCAGGGCTAATGACCACATCACCCCTTTGGAGCAGCTGGAGCCTCAATTACCTGACTCGGCTCAAAAAGTCTCCAGACTCCAAATCTCACAAGGCACCATCAATAAACATAGGGCATCATCAATCCGCTCCTGGCTCTAGGTTCCCCAGAGCCCTCAGGGTCCCTGAACCTCCAGCTCCAACGTTACAACATGTCCCTAATCGTCTCACCATCGTGATGGACCTCGCAGATCATCTGACCTGACACCAGGGGGTGCCCACTACCCCCCTTGGATATCTGACATAACGCCAGGGGGTGCCCACTACCCCCCTTGGATATCTGACATAACGCCAGGGGGTGCCCACTACCCCCCTTGGACATCTGACATAACGCCAGGGGGTGCCCACTACCCCCCCTTGGACATCTGACATAACGCCAGGGGGTGCCCACTACCCCCTTGGATATCTGACATAACGCCAGGGGGTGCCCACTACCCCCTTGGATATCTGACATAACGCCAGGGGGTGCCCACTACCCCCTTGGACATCTGACATAACGCCAGGGGGTGCCCACTACCCCCCTTGGACATCTGACATAACGCCAGGGGGTGCCCACTACCCCCCTTGGACATCTGACCTGACGCCAGGGGGTGCCCACTACCCCCCTTGGACATCTGACCTGACACCAGGGGGTGCCCACTACCCCCCTTGGACATCTGACCTGACACCAGGGGGTGCCCACTACCCCCCTTGGACATCTGACATAACGCCAGGGGGTGCCCACTACCCCCCTTGGACATCTGACCTGACGCCTGGGGGTGCCCACTACCCCCCTTGGACATCTGACATAATGCCAGGGGGTACCCACTACCCCCCTTGGACATCGGACCTGACACCAGGGGGTGCCCACTACCCTCCTTGGACATCTGACCTGAGACCAGGGGGTGCCCACTACCCCCCTTGGACATCTGACCTGACACCAGGGGGTGCCCACTACCCCCCTTGGACATCTGACCTGACGCCAGGGGGTGCCCACTACACCCCTTGGACATCTGACCTGACGCCAGGGGGTGTCCACTACCCCCCTTGGACATCTGACATAACGCCAGGGGGTGCCCACTACCCCCCTTGAACATCTGACCTGACACCAGGGGGTGCCCACTACCCCCCTTGGACATCTGACATAATGCCAGGGGGTGCCCACTACCCCCCTTGAACATCTGACCTGACACCAGGGGGTGCCCACTACCCCCCTTGGACATCTGACATAATGCCAGGGGGTGCCCACTACCCCCCTTGAACATCTGACCTGACACCAGGGGGTGCCCACTAACCCCCTTGGACATCTGAACTGACACCAGGGGGTGGCCACTACCCCCCTTGGACATCTGACCTGACACCAGGGGGTGCCCACTACCCCCCTTGGACATCTGACCTAACACCAGGGGGTGCCCACTACCCCCTTTGGACATCTGACATAATGCCAGGGGGTGCCCACTACCCACCTTGAACATCTGACCTGACACCATGGGGTGCCCACTACCCCCCTTGGACATCTGACATAACGCCAGGGGGTGCCCACGACCCCCCTTGAACATCTGACCTGACACCAGGGGGTGCCCACTACCCCCCTTGGATATCTGATCTGACACCAGGGGGTGCCCACTACCCCCCTTGGACATCTGATCTGACACCAGGGGGTGCCCACTACCCCCCTTGGACATCTGACCTGACACCAGGGGGTGCCCACTACCCCCTTGGACATCTGACTTGACACCAGGGGGTGCCCACTACCCCCCTTGGACATCTGACATAACGCCAGGGGGTGCCCACTACCCCCCTTGGACATCTGACATAACGCCAGGGGGTGCCCACTACCCCCCTTGGACATCTGACCTAAAGCCAGGGGGTGCCCACTACCCTCCTTGGACATCTGACCTGACACCAGGGGGTGCCCACTACCCCCCTTCGACATCTGACAATCTACAAAGAGAAGACTGTCGCTTTTTCTCTAGCTAGTACCAGGTTAACCCTTTGTAGAATGAGCTGTGTGAAAGCAGAGCAGACAGTTACAAGGCTACACTGAACATTAGAGACCTCGGATATCAAAGCTGACCAGTTTGGGTGCATACAGTACTGTTCACCCTGTGTCCTGAGGAGGAACTATGGCACTATGACATGGTTAGTAATTACAACAGATTGAATACACAAAAAATGATAGAATCTGTTCATTTCCATATAACAATTTACAGAATATAGTTAGCGACAATATCTGCTGTAAAACAGAGTTTATTTTTCTTTTCTGGTACATAGACTTTCATAGACTTTCTGACCAAGTGGATTTTGTGTTAAGATTTTGTGTTCCCATGCAGCGATGGTAGACTGGTCTTCACATAGTTAAGGGACAGCCAGAGCCATGCTAAAGTCGGCAGGCCTGGTACCAAGCGCTCCTTGTACCGAGGGCTCCTGGTACCGAATGCTCCTGCTACCAAGGGCTCCTTGTACCGAGGCCTCCTGGTACCAAGGGTTCCTTGTACCGAGGGCTCCTGGCACCGAATGCTCCTGCTAACGAAGGCTCCTGGCACCAAGGGCTCCTGGTACCGAGGGCTCCTGGTACCAAGGGATCCTGGCACTGATGGCTCCTGGTACGGAGGGCTGATGGCTCCTGGTACCGAGGGCTCCTGGCACCAAAATGGAGGTGTCTTTTCACTCAAGCAGAAACATGAGGCAGGTCGACAGCCCAAAACTGGCAGAGACAGAAAACAAGAAACGTCCCCTTCAGGGGCGTAATAAAACAGAGGGGAGGTGGAGGGTGCAAAAGGAACTGTGGCACTCTGAACAAATAAACAACTCTAGCTCATGCAGCAGCAACGCTTCCCTCCCAATCTCAGTTCCTCCAGCTTCAGTAATGTGTCCCAGGCTGTCTCTCTCGTGTGTTTATCGCCGGCGTAAATGACCATGATTTAACTGGGTGCCACATCAGTGATCAAGAGCAAACAAACCGCTTTTCTGGATGATTTCTCTGGCTCTGTGTACATGTGCTCAGCATTACTAACAAAGAGGGAGGAGGTTTGACAAGGACTCATCCATCTGGGCCTGCACTGGCTTGCAATCATCCCTCAACATCCACAGCCTGAATGAATTTAGACAAAGTGTCTCTCACTGTGTAGATGGGCTACAGAAGGAGAACATTAGAGAAGCGCTCAGGACCTGAGAGTGGAGACTGTAGGGTGTAGTATGGGTGCTCTCGTCGTACTGAAGTAACTGAGATGATTGGTCAGCAGAGCAAAGCATTAACAGACATGGGAAGAGAATATATGAGTTGGGGAGTAACTGGTCTCAAACTTACAAAACCAACCCAAAACAAGCCAGCAGTATATAGGTATGGTAAGAGCCCACAATATTGTCAAGGTTGTGTAGAGTAAACATACACTTTACTACAGGCCTACGATGCCTTTTAGGTCACATGGTCACTATCCCACTTCTGACACCAATATAGCATCCGACTTGATGCACAGAAACCAAGCATTCAGAAGTGGTTTCTCCGTAATCCAACTTGTTATTGAACTTGTTCACACAATAAACTATCAAACATATACAAATTGCTGGACAAATTAGTAGTTTTCGAGAAATCCATTTTTAGAAGCTTTATATTAGTACAATAAGACAAAGATAGTAAAACAGACAAAAGGATGACAAATGGAGCGTACAGCCAGGAACAGACGGGTTGGTTTGGGTCAAACAGCTTGGAGTAGCCTCGGACGACCAGATGTCTTTGTTGCCGCCCCAAAGACATGGAGGGCATTGCTCCGGAGTCCGTGGGGGAAGGAGGAAGGGAGTGTGAAGAGGATGAAGCCATTCTACAGTTTCCTTTCCCTCAGTAAGCGGTTAGCGCTGTCCAGAAAGCCCGGCAGTCTCTAATAATATCTCCTGCAGAATTAGTGGGGATCAATGCGCCCAGTGAACAGAGAGCTTTGCTGAGGGAAAAGCTCTCCGGTAGCAGATGGTGGACAGTTTATCACGTCAATTAACTCCCAGGCCGGCACTGGCATCATGGCCGATTGGGACGCGTCCAGTCCTGTCTCAACTGACTCGGAAGCCTAGAATTACAACTTCCTCTTCAAATCACATTACCGCAACCTGACAGGGAATTTTGCAATTATTAAATTTTGTTCATGTTCCCATCATGCTTCACGGTGAAGGGAAGAATGTTTGCTGGTTCTACCCAGTAACACGAACATCAGAGAGAAAGAGTGAAATATGATCAACATTGAAAATTATATCTAAATGTTTTGTTAGTTTGGTAAGATGTTTGTCTAATAAGAGGGGATTATTTCCTATTTTGAGTTTGAATTAAATTGATTCTGTGTAGAATTAACACAAAAACCGCTAAAGCAGTCATTTTAACAGCTCATTATTTTAAATAACTTGTTTTACTCTGAAATGTTTTAAGTCATGTCCCCCTCCGTCCTAGACTTGTCCTAAATAAGTTGATATACAGTTGAAGTCGGAAGTTTACATACACCTTAGTCAAATACATTAAAACTCAAACTTAAAAGTTTCCACAATTCCTGACATTCGATCCTAGTAAAAAGTCCCTGTCTTAGGTCAGTTAGGATCACCACTTTATTTTAAGAATGTGAAATGAATAATAGTAGAGAGAAGGATTTATTTCAGCTTTTATTTCTTTCATCACATTCCCAGTGGGTCAGAAGTTTACATACACTCAATTAGTATTTGGTGGCATTGCCTTCAAACTGTTTAACTTGGGTCAATCGTTTCGGGGAGCCTTCCACAAGCTTCCCACAATAAGTTGAGTGAATGTTGTCCCATTCCTCCTGACAGAGCTGGTGTAACTGAGTCAGGCTTGTAGGCCTCCTTGCTCGCACACGCTTTTTCAGTTCTGCCCACACATTTCTATAGCATTGAGGTCAGGGCTTTGTGATGGCCACTCCAATACCTTGACTTTGTTTTCCTTAATCCATTTTGCCACAACTTTGGAAGTATGTTTGGGGTCATTGTCCATTTGGAAGACCCATTTGCGACCAAGCTTTAACTTCCTGACTGATGGCTTGAGATGTTGCTTCAATATATCCACATCATTTTCCTCATGATGCCATCTATTTTGTGAAGTGCACCAGTCCCTTCTCAGCAAAACACCCCCACAACATGATGCTGCCACCCCCGTGCTTCACGGTTGGGATGGTGTTCTTCGGCTTGCAAGCCTCCCTTTTTCCTCCAAACATAATGATGGTCATTATTGCCAAACCATTATATTCGTGTTTCGACAGACCAGAGGACATTTCTCCAAAAAGTACAATCTTTGACGCCATGTGCAGGTGCAAACCATAGTCTGTCTCTTTTATGGTGGTTTTAGAGCAGTGGCTTCTTCCTTGCTGAGCGGCCTTTCAGGTTATGTCGATATAGGACTTGTTTTACTGTGGACATAGATACTTTTGTACCTGTTTCCTCCAACATCTTCACAATGTCCTTTTGTTGTTCTGGGATTGATTTGCACTTTTCGCATCAAAGTACGTTCATCTCTAGGAGACAGAACGCGTCTCCTTCCTGAGCGGTATGACGGCTGCGTGGTCCCATGGTGTTTATATTTGCGTACTATTGTTTGTACAGATGAACGTGGTACCTTCAGGTGTTTGGAAATTGCTCCCAAGGATGAACCAGACATGTGGAGATCTACAATTGTTTTTCTGAGGTCTTGGCTGATTTGTTTTGATGTTCCCATGATGTCAAGCAAATGGGCACTGAGTTTGAAGGTAGGCCTTGAAATACATCCACAGATACAACTCCAATTGACTCAAATTATGTCATTTAGCCTATCAGAAGCTTCTAAAGCCGTGACATCATTTTCTGGAATTTTCCAAGCTGTTTAAAGGCACAGTCAACTTAGTGTATGTAAACTTCTGACCCACTGGAATTGTGATACAGTGAATAATAAGTGAAATAATCTGTCTTTAAACAATTGTTGGAAAAATTACTTGTCATGCACAAAGTAGATGTCCTATCCGACTTGCCACAACTATAGTTTGTTAACAAGAAATTTGTGGAGTGGTTGAAAAACTAGTTTAATGACTCCAACCTAAGTGTATGTAACACACTGTGTTAGAATCTTAATATCACAAGCAGAACTGGAGTTAGAACCATGGTTTTCCTTCTCCCAACAGTAGGGCCTGTTCTGCTCCTTCTCCCAACAGTAGGGCCTGTTCTGCTCCTTCTCCCAACAGTAGAGCCTGTTCCTCTCCTTCTCCCAACAGTAGAGCCTGTTCTGCTCCTTCTCCCAACAGTAGAGCCTGTTCTGCTCCTTCTCCCAACAGTAGGGCCTGTTCTGCTCCTTCTCCCAACAGTAGAGCCTGTTCCTCTCCTTCTCCCACCCTTAGGGCCTGTTCTGCTCCTTCTCCCAACAGTAGAGCCTGTTCCTCTCCTTCTCCCAACAGTAGAGCCTGTTCTGCTCCTTCTCCCAACAGTAGAGCCTGTTCCGCTCCTTCTCCCAACAGTAGAGCCTGCTCCTCTCCTTCTCCCAACAGTAGAGCCTGTTCTGCTCCTTCTCCCAACAGTAGGGCCTGTTCTGCTCCTTCTCCCAACAGTAGGGCCTGTTCCGCTCCTTCTCCCAACAGTAGAGCCTGTTCCGCTCCTTCTCCCAACAGTAGAGCCTGTTCTGCTCCTTCTCCCAACAGTAGGGCCTGTTCTGCTCCTTCTCCCAACAGTAGGGCCTGTTCTGCTCCTTCTCCCAACAGTAGAGCCTGTTCCGCTCCTTCTCCCAACAGTAGGGCCTGTTCT
The DNA here is from genome assembly GCF_036934945.1 of Oncorhynchus masou masou. Lineage (NCBI taxonomy): Eukaryota > Metazoa > Chordata > Actinopteri > Salmoniformes > Salmonidae > Oncorhynchus > Oncorhynchus masou. The sequence goes on along the minus strand of NC_088242.1, from coordinate 88,216,539 downwards.
GCTCCTTCTCCCAACAGTAGGGCCTGTTCTGCTCCTTCTCCCAACAGTAGAGCCTGTTCCTCTCCTTCTCCCATCAGTAGGGCCTGTTCCGCTCCTTCTCCCAACAGTAGAGCCTGTTCTGCTCCTTCTCCCAACAGTAGAGCCTGTTCCGCTCCTTCTCCCAACAGTAGAGCCTGTTCTGCTCCTTCTCCCAACAGTAGGGCCTGTTCCGCTCCTTCTCCCAACAGTAGAGCCTGTTCCTCTCCTTCTCCCAACAGTAGGGCCTGTTCTGCTCCTTCTCCCAACAGTAGGGCCTGCTCCTCTCCTTCTCCCAACAGTAGGGCCTGTTCTGCTCCTTCTCCCAACAGTAGGGCCTGTTCTGCTCCTTCTCCCATCAGTAGGGCCTGTTCCGCTCCTTCTCCCAACAGTAGGGCCTGCTCCGCTCCTTCTCCCACCCTTAGGGCCTGTTCTGCTCCTTCTCCCAACAGTAGAGCCTGTTCTGCTCCTTCTCCCAACAGTAGAGCCTGTTCTGCTCCTTCTCCCAACAGTAGAGCCTGTTCTGCTCCTTCTCCCAACAGTAGAGCCTGTTCTGCTCCTTCTCCCAACAGTAGAGCCTGTTCTGCTCCTTCTCCCAACAGTAGAGCCTGTTCCTCTCCTTCTCCCAACAGTAGAGCCTGTTCTGCTCCTTCTCCCAACAGTAGAGCCTGTTCCGCTCCTTCTCCCAACAGTAGGGCCTGTTCTGCTCCTTCTCCCAACAGTAGAGCCTGTTCCTCTCCTTCTCCCAACAGTAGAGCCTGTTCTGCTCCTTCTCCCAACAGTAGAGCCTGTTCTGCTCCTTCTCCCAACAGTAGGGCCTGTTCTGCTCCTTCTCCCAACAGTAGAGCCTGTTCCTCTCCTTCTCCCACCCTTAGGGCCTGTTCTGCTCCTTCTCCCAACAGTAGGGCCTGTTCTGCTCCTTCTCCCAACAGTAGAGCCTGTTCCTCTCCTTCTCCCAACAGTAGGGCCTGTTCCGCTCCTTCTCCCAACAGTAGAGCCTGTTCCGCTCCTTCTCCCAACAGTAGGGCCTGTTCTGCTCCTTCTCCCAACAGTAGAGCCTGTTCCTCTCCTTCTCCCAACAGTAGAGCCTGTTCTGCTCCTTCTCCCAACAGTAGAGCCTGTTCTGCTCCTTCTCCCAACAGTAGGGCCTGTTCTGCTCCTTCTCCCAACAGTAGAGCCTGTTCCTCTCCTTCTCCCACCCTTAGGGCCTGTTCTGCTCCTTCTCCCAACAGTAGGGCCTGTTCCGCTCCTTCTCCCAACAGTAGAGCCTGTTCTGCTCCTTCTCCCAACAGTAGGGCCTGTTCTGCTCCTTCTCCCAACAGTAGAGCCTGTTCCTCTCCTTCTCCCACCCTTAGGGCCTGTTCTGCTCCTTCTCCCAACAGTAGGGCCTGTTCTGCTCCTTCTCCCAACAGTAGGGCCTGTTCTGCTCCTTCTCCCATCAGTAGGGCCTGTTCCGCTCCTTCTCCCAACAGTAGGGCCTGCTCCGCTCCTTCTCCCACCCTTAGGGCCTGTTCTGCTCCTTCTCCCAACAGTAGAGCCTGTTCTGCTCCTTCTCCCAACAGTAGAGCCTGTTCTGCTCCTTCTCCCAACAGTAGAGCCTGTTCTGCTCCTTCTCCCAACAGTAGAGCCTGTTCTGCTCCTTCTCCCAACAGTAGAGCCTGTTCTGCTCCTTCTCCCAACAGTAGAGCCTGTTCCTCTCCTTCTCCCAACAGTAGAGCCTGTTCTGCTCCTTCTCCCAACAGTAGAGCCTGTTCCGCTCCTTCTCCCAACAGTAGGGCCTGTTCTGCTCCTTCTCCCAACAGTAGAGCCTGTTCCTCTCCTTCTCCCAACAGTAGAGCCTGTTCTGCTCCTTCTCCCAACAGTAGAGCCTGTTCTGCTCCTTCTCCCAACAGTAGGGCCTGTTCTGCTCCTTCTCCCAACAGTAGAGCCTGTTCCTCTCCTTCTCCCACCCTTAGGGCCTGTTCTGCTCCTTCTCCCAACAGTAGGGCCTGTTCTGCTCCTTCTCCCAACAGTAGAGCCTGTTCCTCTCCTTCTCCCAACAGTAGGGCCTGTTCCGCTCCTTCTCCCAACAGTAGAGCCTGTTCCGCTCCTTCTCCCAACAGTAGGGCCTGTTCTGCTCCTTCTCCCAACAGTAGAGCCTGTTCCTCTCCTTCTCCCAACAGTAGAGCCTGTTCTGCTCCTTCTCCCAACAGTAGAGCCTGTTCTGCTCCTTCTCCCAACAGTAGGGCCTGTTCTGCTCCTTCTCCCAACAGTAGAGCCTGTTCCTCTCCTTCTCCCACCCTTAGGGCCTGTTCTGCTCCTTCTCCCAACAGTAGGGCCTGTTCCGCTCCTTCTCCCAACAGTAGGGCCTGTTCCGCTCCTTCTCCCAACAGTAGGGCCTGTTCCGCTCCTTCTCCCAACAGTAGAGCCTGTTCCGCTCCTTCTCCCAACAGTAGAGCCTGTTCCTCTCCTTCTCCCACCCTTAGGGCCTGTTCTGCTCCTTCTCCCAACAGTAGAGCCTGTTCCTCTCCTTCTCCCAACAGTAGAGCCTGTTCCGCTCCTTCTCCCAACAGTAGAGCCTGTTCCTCTCCTTCTCCCAACAGTAGAGCCTGTTCCTCTCCTTCTCCCAACAGTAGAGCCTGTTCTGCTCCTTCTCCCAACAGTAGAGCCTGTTCCTCTCCTTCTCCCAACAGTAGAGCCTGTTCCTCTCCTTCTCCCAACAGTAGAGCCTGTTCCGCTCCTTCTCCCAACAGTAGAGCCTGTTCCGCTCCTTCTCCCAACAGTAGAGCCTGTTCTGCTCCTTCTCCCAACAGTAGGGCCTGTTCTGCTCCTTCTCCCAACAGTAGGGCCTGTTCTGCTCCTTCTCCCAACAGTAGAGCCTGTTCCGCTCCTTCTCCCAACAGTAGGGCCTGTTCTGCTCCTTCTCCCAACAGTAGGGCCTGTTCTGCTCCTTCTCCCAACAGTAGGGCCTGTTCTGCTCCTTCTCCCAACAGTAGGGCCTGTTCCGCTCCTTCTCCCAACAGTAGGGCCTGTTCCGCTCCTTCTCCCACCCTTAGGGCCTGTTCTGCTCCTTCTCCCAACAGTAGAGCCTGTTCTGCTCCTTCTCCCAACAGTAGAGCCTGTTCTGCTCCTTCTCCCAACAGTAGAGCCTGTTCTGCTCCTTCTCCCAACAGTAGAGCCTGTTCTGCTCCTTCTCCCAACAGTAGAGCCTGTTCTGCTCCTTCTCCCAACAGTAGAGCCTGTTCCTCTCCTTCTCCCAACAGTAGAGCCTGTTCTGCTCCTTCTCCCAACAGTAGGGCCTGTTCCGCTCCTTCTCCCAACAGTAGAGCCTGTTCCGCTCCTTCTCCCAACAGTAGAGCCTGTTCCTCTCCTTCTCCCAACAGTAGGGCCTGTTCCGCTCCTTCTCCCAACAGTAGAGCCTGTTCCGCTCCTTCTCCCATCAGTAGGGCCTGTTCCGCTCCTTCTCCCATCAGTAGGGCCTGTTCCGCTCCTTCTCCCAACAGTAGAGCCTGTTCCGCTCCTTCTCCCAACAGTAGAGCCTGTTCTGCTCCTTCTCCCATCAGTAGGGCCTGCTCCGCTCCTTCTCCCAACAGTAGAGCCTGTTCCTCTCCTTCTCCCACCAGTAGGGCCTGTTCCGCTCCTTCTCCCATCAGTAGGGCCTGTTCTGCTCCTTCTCCCAACAGTAGAGCCTGTTCCTCTCCTTCTCCCAACAGTAGGGCCTGTTCCGCTCCTTCTCCCATCAGTAGGGCCTGTTCTGCTCCTTCTCCCAACAGTAGAGCCTGTTCCTCTCCTTCTCCCACCAGTAGGGCCTGTTCTGCTCCTTCTCCCAACAGTAGGGCCTGTTCTGCTCCTTCTCCCAACAGTAGGGCCTGCTCCGCTCCTTCTCCCAACAGTAGGGCCTGTTCCGCTCCTTCTCCCAACAGTAGGGCCTGCTCCGCTCCTTCTCCCACCCTTAGGGCCTGTTCTGCTCCTTCTCCCACCAGTAGAGCCTGTTCTGCTCCTTCTCCCAACAGTAGGGCCTGTTCTGCTCCTTCTCCCAACAGTAGGGCCTGTTCCGCTCCTTCTCCCAACAGTAGGGCCTGCTCCGCTCCTTCTCCCACCCTTAGGGCCTGTTCTGCTCCTTCTCCCAACAGTAGAGCCTGTTCCTCTCCTTCTCCCAACAGTAGGGCCTGCTCCGCTCCTTCTCCCACCCTTAGGGCCTGTTCTGCTCCTTCTCCCACCAGTAGAGCCTGTTCTGCTCCTTCTCCCAACAGTAGGGCCTGTTCTGCTCCTTCTCCCAACAGTAGGGCCTGTTCCGCTCCTTCTCCCAACAGTAGGGCCTGCTCCGCTCCTTCTCCCACCCTTAGGGCCTGTTCTGCTCCTTCTCCCAACAGTAGAGCCTGTTCCTCTCCTTCTCCCAACAGTAGGGCCTGCTCCGCTCCTTCTCCCACCCTTAGGGCCTGTTCTGCTCCTTCTCCCACCAGTAGAGCCTGTTCTGCTCCTTCTCCCAACAGTAGGGCCTGTTCTGCTCCTTCTCCCAACAGTAGGGCCTGTTCCGCTCCTTCTCCCACCCTTAGGGCCTGTTCTGCTCCTTCTCCCACCAGTAGAGCCTGTTCTGCTCCTTCTCCCAACAGTAGGGCCTGTTCTGCTCCTTCTCCCAACAGTAGAGCCTGTTCTGCTCCTTCTCCCAACAGTAGGGCCTGTTCTGCTCCTTCTCCCAACAGTAGGGCCTGTTCCGCTCCTTCTCCCAACAGTAGGGCCTGCTCCGCTCCTTCTCCCACCCTTAGGGCCTGTTCTGCTCCTTCTCCCAACAGTAGAGCCTGTTCTGCTCCTTCTCCCAACAGTAGGGCCTGTTCTGCTCCTTCTCCCAACAGTAGAGCCTGTTCCGCTCCTTCTCCCAACAGTAGAGCCTGTTCTGCTCCTTCTCCCAACAGTAGGGCCTGTTCTGCTCCTTCTCCCAACAGTAGGGCCTGTTCCGCTCCTTCTCCCAACAGTAGAGCCTGTTCCTCTCCTTCTCCCAACAGTAGGGCCTGTTCTGCTCCTTCTCCCAACAGTAGGGCCTGTTCTGCTCCTTCTCCCAACAGTAGGGCCTGTTCTGCTCCTTCTCCCAACAGTAGGGCCTGTTCTGCTCCTTCTCCCAACAGTAGGGCCTGTTCTGCTCCTTCTCCCAACAGTAGGGCCTGTTCCGCTCCTTCTCCCAACAGTAGGGCCTGTTCTGCTCCTTCTCCCAACAGTAGAGCCTGTTCCGCTCCTTCTCCCAACAGTAGGGCCTGTTCCGCTCCTTCTCCCAACAGTAGGGCCTGTTCTGCTCCTTCTCCCAACAGTAGGGCCTGTTCCGCTCCTTCTCCCAACAGTAGAGCCTGCTCCTCTCCTTCTCCCAACAGTAGGGCCTGTTCTGCTCCTTCTCCCAACAGTAGAGCCTGTTCCGCTCCTTCTCCCAACAGTAGGGCCTGTTCTGCTCCTTCTCCCAACAGTAGAGCCTGTTCTGCTCCTTCTCCCAACAGTAGGGCCTGTTCTGCTCCTTCTCCCAACAGTAGGGCCTGTTCCGCTCCTTCTCCCAACAGTAGGGCCTGTTCTGCTCCTTCTCCCAACAGTAGGGCCTGCTCCTCTCCTTCTCCCAACAGTAGGGCCTGTTCTGCTCCTTCTCCCAACAGTAGGGCCTGTTCCGCTCCTTCTCCCAACAGTAGGGCCTGCTCCTCTCCTTCTCCCAACAGTAGGGCCTGTTCTGCTCCTTCTCCCAACAGTAGGGCCTGTTCCGCTCCTTCTCCCAACAGTAGGGCCTGTTCCGCTCCTTCTCCCAACAGTAGGGCCTGTTCTGCTCCTTCTCCCAACAGTAGAGCCTGTTCCGCTCCTTCTCCCAACAGTAGGGCCTGTTCCGCTCCTTCTCCCAACAGTAGGGCCTGTTCTGCTCCTTCTCCCAACAGTAGAGCCTGTTCCGCTCCTTCTCCCAACAGTAGAGCCTGTTCCGCTCCTTCTCCCAACAGTAGAGCCTGTTCCGCTCCTTCTCCCAACAGTAGGGCCTGTTCTGCTCCTTCTCCCAACAGTAGAGCCTGTTCCGCTCCTTCTCCCAACAGTAGGGCCTGTTCCGCTCCTTCTCCCAACAGTAGGGCCTGTTCTGCTCCTTCTCCCAACAGTAGGGCCTGTTCCGCTCCTTCTCCCAACAGTAGAGCCTGTTCCGCTCCTTCTCCCAACAGTAGAGCCTGTTCCTCTCCTTCTCCCAACAGTAGGGCCTGTTCTGCTCCTTCTCCCAACAGTAGAGCCTGTTCCTCTCCTTCTCCCAACAGTAGGGCCTGTTCTGCTCCTTCTCCCAACAGTAGGGCCTGTTCCGCTCCTTCTCCCAACAGTAGGGCCTGTTCCGCTCCTTCTCCCAACAGTAGGGCCTGTTCTGCTCCTTCTCCCAACAGTAGAGCCTGTTCCTCTCCTTCTCCCAACAGTAGAGCCTGTTCCTCTCCTTCTCCCAACAGTAGAGCCTGTTCCTCTCCTTCTCCCAACAGTAGAGCCTGTTCCTCTCCTTCTCCCAACAGTAGGGCCTGCTCCTCTCCTTCTCCCAACAGTAGAGCCTGTTCCGCTCCTTCTCCCAACAGTAGGGCCTGTTCCGCTCCTTCTCCCAACAGTAGGGCCTGCTCCTCTCCTTCTCCCAACAGTAGAGCCTGTTCTGCTCCTTCTCCCAACAGTAGGGCCTGTTCTGCTCCTTCTCCCAACAGTAGGGCCTGTTCTGCTCCTTCTCCCAACAGTAGGGCCTGTTCTGCTCCTTCTCCCAACAGTAGAGCCTGTTCCGCTCCTTCTCCCAACAGTAGGGCCTGTTCCGCTCCTTCTCCCAACAGTAGGGCCTGTTCTGCTCCTTCTCCCAACAGTAGAGCCTGTTCTGCTCCTTCTCCCAACAGTAGGGCCTGCTCCGCTCCTTCTCCCAACAGTAGGGCCTGTTCTGCTCCTTCTCCCAACAGTAGAGCCTGTTCTGCTCCTTCTCCCAACAGTAGGGCCTGTTCTGCTCCTTCTCCCAACAGTAGGGCCTGTTCTGCTCCTTCTCCCAACAGTAGGGCCTGCTCCTCTCCTTCTCCCAACAGTAGGGCCTGCTCCGCTCCTTCTCCCAACAGTAGAGCCTGTTCCGCTCCTTCTCCCAACAGTAGGGCCTGTTCTGCTCCTTCTCCCAACAGTAGGGCCTGCTCCTCTCCTTCTCCCAACAGTAGAGCCTGTTCTGCTCCTTCTCCCAACAGTAGAGCCTGTTCCGCTCCTTCTCCCAACAGTAGGGCCTGCTCCTCTCCTTCTCCCAACAGTAGGGCCTGTTCCTCTCCTTCTCCCAGCAGTAGAGTATGATGGGGAGAATGGGTAAGTTGAGGAGTGAAGGGAAGCAAACAATGCATAATACCAGGTCTTGGTAGATTTGCAGTGGTCTGATACTCCTTCCATTTCAATATTATCGCTTGCACAGTGCTCATTGGGATGTTTAAAGCTTGGGAAATCTTTTTGTATCCAAATCCGGCTTTAAACTTCTTCACAACAGTATCTCGGACCTGCCTGGTGTGTTCCTTGTTCTTCATGATGCTCTCTGCGCTTTTAACGGACCTCTGAGACTATCACAGTGCAGGTGCATTTATACGGAGACTTGATTACACACAGGTGGATTGTATTTATCATCATTAGTCATTTAGGTCAACATTGGATCATTCAGAGATCCTCACTGAACTTCTGGAGAGAGGTTGCTGCATTTAAAGTAAAGGGGCTGAATAATTTTGCATGCCCAATTTTTCAGTTTTTGATTTGTTAAAAAAGTTTGAAATATCCAATAAATGTCGTTCCACTTCATGATTGTGTCCCACTTGTTGTTGATTCTTCACAAAAAATACAGTTTTATATCTTTATGTTTGAAGCCTGAAATGTGGCAAAAGGTCGCAAAGTTCAAGGGGGCTGAATACTTTCGCAAGGCACTGTATGTAATCACCAATTGTGAATGAAGAACAGGGCGGGCCATTCTATTGAATTGATCCATTATAATTATAATCTCTAAATGATATGTACCCTCTATCAATCCACTGGATCCCAGCAGTCTTATCAGTCTACTCTGACCTACTGGGAGAAGGCTACACAGTGACAGCGTAAGTAATTGTACATGCTGAACAGCTTTCAATATCTGGGAAAATATCCACATTGGGCAGCAGGTGAGTGTTGGAGAATGTGGTGATGAGGCTTGTGGAACCTTACGTTGGCATGGGGACAATTGTCATCCTACAGTAACATAAACCAATGGAAACGCTAGTGTTATTTTAAATAAAATACAAATCATATTTTAACGTTACCTAATGCCTTCATAAACAAAACAAATTTATGATTCTTGCGATAGCATATATGAAATGTATTAACTACACTGTTAAAATGTTGCAGTCAGAATGGCTGCTCATTAGCTTGAAGGGGTCCTTCGAGGCCCAGTGATTCTAGTGTTAGAGCAGTCAGAGCATTTTTGGCAGAAGAGATGACTAAGACTCCATTCACTTCTCATTGCAGTAACGTGACACACAAGCCTGTCAGGCCCTTAGTGCTACTCCTCTCTCTTTCTCTCTCCCTACCTATTTCTCTCTCCTTTCATTCTTCTGGAAGGCTGCCAAGGATTTCTACCACAAATCCACAATCAAAAACTGTCACTATATTCAAATTCATCCATATTTTGTTTATATTTCATGGATGAAGGTGGGCGTATTCACAACCATGATCCAGTATCACTTCTTGTGGGATTTTTAAGTGTCATTTAGCTGCACTGTGATTCTACATGGAGATCCTCATGGGTCTAACTTCTCATGCCTGTCCTCAGAACACTCTGATAGGGTCTAACTTCTCATGTCTGTCCTCAGAACACTCTGATAGGGTCTAACTTCTCATGCCTGTCCTCAGAAGACTCTGATAGGGTCTAACTTCTCATGCCTGTCCTCAGAACACTCTGATAGGGTCTAACTTCTCATGCCTGTCCTCAGAACACTCTGATAGGGTCTAACTTCTCATGTCTGTCCTCAGAAGACTCTGATAGGGTCTAACTTCTCATGTCTGTCCTCAGAACACTCTGATAGGGTCTAACTTCTCATGCCTGTCCTCAGAACACTCTGATAGGGTCTAACTTCTCATGCCTGTCCTCAGAACACTCTGATAGGGTCTAACTTCTCATGCCTGTCCTCAGAACACTCTGATAGGGTCTAACTTCTCATGCCTGTCCTCAGAAGACTCTGATAGGGTCTAACTTCTCATGCCTGTCCTCAGAAGACTCTGATAGGGTCTAACTTCTCATGCCTGTCCTCAGAAGACTCTGATAGGGTCTAACTTCTCATGCCTGTCCTCAGAACACTCTGATAGGGTCTAACTTCTCATGCCTGTCCTCAGAAGACTCTGATAGGGTCTAACTTCTCATGCCTGTCCTCAGAACACTCTGATAGGGTCTAACTTCTCATGCCTGTCCTCAGAACACTCTGATAGGGTCTAACTTCTCATGCCTGTCCTCAGAAGACTCTGATAGGGTCTAACTTCTCATGTCTGTCCTCAGAAGACTCTGATAGGGTCTAACTTCTCATGCCTGTCCTCAGAAGACTCTGATAGGGTCTAACTTCTCATGCCTGTCCTCAGAACACTCTGATAGGGTCTAACTTCTCATGCCTGTCCTCAGAACACTCTGATAGGGTCTAACTTCTCATGCCTGTCCTCAGAACACTCTGATAGGGTCTAACTTCTCATGTCTGTCCTCAGAACACTCTGATAGGGTCTAACTTCTCATGCCTGTCCTCAGAAGACTCTGATAGGGTCTAACTTCTCATGCCTGTCCTCAGAAGACTCTGATAGGGTCTAACTTCTCATGCCTGTCCTCAGAACACTCTGATAGGGTCTAACTTCTCATGTCTGTCCTCAGAACACTCTGATAGGGTCTAACTTCTCATGCCTGTCCTCAGAAGACTCTGATAGGGTCTAACTTCTCATGCCTGTCCTCAGAAGACTCTGATAGGGTCTAACTTCTCATGCCTGTCCTCAGAACACTCTGATAGGGTCTAACTTCTCATGCCTGTCCTCAGAAGACTCTGATAGGGTCTAACTTCTCATGTCTGTCCTCAGAAGACTCTGATAGGGTCTAACTTCTCATGCCTGTCCTCAGAAGACTCTGATAGGGTCTAACTTCTCATGCCTGTCCTCAGAAGACTCTGATATGGTCTAACTTCTCATGCCTGTCCTCAGAACACTCTGATAGGGTCTAACTTCTCATGCCTGTCCTCAGAAGACTCTGATAGGGTCTAACTTCTCATGCCTGTCCTCAGAACACTCTGATAGGGTCTAACTTCTCATGCCTGTCCTCAGAACACTCTGATAGGGTCTAACTTCTCATGCCTGTCCTCAGAAGACTCTGATAGGGTCTAACTTCTCATGCCTGTCCTCAGAACACTCTGATAGGGTCTAACTTCTCATGCCTGTCCTCAGAAGACTCTGATAGGGTCTAACTTCTCATGCCTGTCCTCAGAAGACTCTGATAGTCCTCTCTCTATTAAATCACACTTTGAGAGCAAGACTATATATATTTAATCAATACAAGCACCTTGGGGGTTTAGAGCCTTAACTCTACATAAGATACCCAAAGGCAATCCAACCTTGTTACGTGAGAGGGTTATAGAATTATGTCAGACAATATCTCAGTGCTTGCTCACAGGCAAAAAAAGTCTGAATGGGAGCTGGGAGTATGTACAGCTGAATATCAGATTATGAGCAGAGAGAGTTTAACCATTATGTGAAGAAACACATTAGGTTTAGTGTGATGTGTACTGCGTTAACAGTGCTTGCGTCATCTTCTCCTTTCTTGGGAGACTGATCTGTGGGAATATTTACTGTCCCTCCTTCCCTCTTCCACTACATCACACTCTCTCTTTTCTCCTACCTTACTCTTTCCTTCTTGCTTACTCGCTTTCCTTCTCTCTCTTCCCCCCACCCCCCCCCTCCTCCCTTCCCCACTCTCTCTCTGGTTCTTTTGAATGAAGGCTAGCAGTGGGTAATGTATTCCAGTCCTGACTGTGGCTCCATCCACTCTATTCCACAGTGCCTGTGGCTAAGCGAGGATCAGATGAGGAGATCTATCAGTCCTCTCCTGGCAGCATTGGCACGCGGTCTCTCATGGGCCTCTGCCGCTGTGTGTTATGTAAACACCCGACTCACGCTGTCAAAGAATGAAAAAACACCCAGCTCATCTTCATACCTAAGTGAGCCCAGTCGCCGTGTCGGGCGGCGCTCTGTAAAAGTGGCACGTTAAGTGTTGTGTAGGTTAAACTTGACGACAAGAAGGTTTCTTTTCCTTCCTTTGTGTCTGATTCTTTTCTTCGTCCTTCCCTAAAACAAAAAGGGCTTGAAGTTGCAGTTGAATAAATTCTTATTATTGGTTGGATTTAATTCATATATGAACAGGCAAGTTTCATAATGAGGTCTTTAACATGAGGCAGCATGACCTTCAAGAAGTGTTCTCTGACCTTCTGAGCTTTGCTAATTCCTGCTGTTAACTGCGATGTGTCATGAGTAAAGCTAGCCCAAATGCCTGGCGTGGGAGCCCAGTGTTGAAACCAGCCGTCCTCAAGTGGCTTCAGGAAGTTGCCACAGGGTCTATTCAAGACTATTTGACCTGGACCCATTTTTGTAAATCACCACAGTGTGAAAACCAGGTGAAGCCCTGTTTGAAGTCTCAACGACGCAAGAGGTGAGTTTGTGTTTCGCATTAGCCGGGCCCCACAGGTTTACTGTGTCTGTCCACAGGATCAAATTTCCCTGTCCGACTGGCCCCTGCACTTAACATAAACAAGACGGGCTGCTCTGGGGGCAGCCAACCTTCCCTGGGGCCTTGAACCCCGACTCCTTCCCTGATGAGCAACCGCGCATCAATCAGCAAGAGCTCCACTAACACTGCCGGACCTCCCCTACTGCCGGGAGTGGCCCTGACCCAGCCAAAGAAATGAATAGCAGGGGGAGGGGAAAGACTGAGAAGTATGGGGGTGGTTGGGGCAGGGAGGGATTAGTGGAAAGCCAACTGTTAAAATATACACATCTGTCAATCAGAACAGGCTGTGAACACACCGTTTGGCTGGAACCAAAAACGGGGGCTTTCAGAAGTTTATGATAAACAATAGAATAGAGCTGGAGGTGGAGGTGAGTGAGGAGACAGAGGGAGTCAACACTCCACTAGGCTGTCTGAGGTGAGTGAGGAGACAAAGGGAGTCAACACTCCACTAGGTTGTCTGAGGTGAGTGAGGAGACAGAGGGAGTCAACACTCCACTAGGTTGTCTGAGGTGAGTGAGGAGACAGAGGGAGTCAACACTCCACTAGGCTGTCTGAGGTGAGTGAAGTGACAGAGGGAATCAACACTCCACTAGGCTGTCTGAGGTGAGTGAGGAGACAGAGGGAATCAACACTCCACTAGGCTGTCTGAGGTGAGTGAAGTGACAGAGGGAGTCAACACTCCACTAGGTTGTCTGAGGTGAGTGAGGAGACAGAGGGAGTCAACACTCCACTAGGTTGTCTGAGGTGAGTGAGGAGACAGAGGGAGTCAACACTCTACTAGGCTGTCTGAGGTGAGTGAGGAGACAGAGGGAGTCAACACTCCACTAGGTTGTCTGAGGTGAGTGAGGAGACAGAGGGAGTCAACACTCCACTAGGCTGTCTGAGGTGAGTGAGGAGACAGAGGGAGTCAACACTCCACTAGGCTGTCTGAGGTGAGTGAGGAGACAGAGGGAGTCAACACTCCACTAGGCTGTCTGAGGTGAGTGAGGAGACAGAGGGAGTCAACACTCCACTAGGCTGTCTGAGGTGAGTGAGGAGACAGAGGGAGTCAACACTCCACTAGGCTGTCTGAGGTGAGTGAAGTGACAGAGGGAGTCAACACTCCACTAGGCTGTCTGAGGTGAGTGAGGAGACAGAGGGAGTCAACACTCCACTAGGTTGTCTGAGGTGAGTGAAGTGACAGAGGGAATCAACACTCCACTAGGTTGTCTGAGGTGAGTGAGGAGACAGAAGGAGTCAACACTCCACTAGGTTGTCTGAGGTGAGTGAGGAGACAGAGGGAGTCAACACTCCACTAGGCTGTCTGAGGTGAGTGAGGAGACAGAGGGAGTCAACACTCCACTACGCTGTCTGAGGTGAGTGAAGTGACAGAGGGAGTCAACACTCCACTAGGCTGTCTGAGGTGAGTGAGGAGACAGAGGGAATCAACACTCCACTAGGCTCTCTGATCTATGCTCTACGTTGAGCAGTGCAGTGCATGCTGGAGGAGGAGAGAAGAGGAGGAAGAAGGTTGTGCTGACTGGAGGTGATCTGGAGAAAGGGGGACACAGACTACTGACAGATCCTGAGTAAAGAAGGAGAATGGGAGAAGGACGGATGGAGGAAGGGAGGGAGTCCGCCCCAGGAGGAGAGCACACAGCCAAGCTGCTGAGTGGCAGACAGGTCAGGCCAGTCGAGACGGACTGACAGGGTGGAGAGAGACAACACTGGGGGAGTCGACAGAGCGTCAATGGTCCCCGTGGTTGTGGGTAGTGGCATACCCATCCAAGAGTGGCGGGGGGGGGGGTGTGTGTGACAAAACTGAAGTGGCCCTCGCTATCAGGTGTAGCTGTCAGTGTAATGAGAGAGAGAGAGAGAGAGAGAGAGAGAGAGAGAGAGAGAGAGAGAGAGAGAGAGACTGGTCAGAGAGAGAGAAAGAGAGAGGGAGAGAGAGAGAGAGAGAGAGAGAGAGGAGTGACCGACCCAGGGTCAATGTTCTGCTATGGGAAGAGTTAGTTTGATGGCCCAGGACAATGGAGGGAGGGAGGGACGGAGAGAGAGATGAAAGTGGTGAGGGTAGTGAGATGGAGCGTTGTCACGACTGACTTTCAGAGCATGGCTGCCCTTCCCATCATGCCCCTCTCCAACTGTCCGAGTCCATCTATGTCCGTCATACCTGTTTACACTGTTGACACCTCATCATCCCAGTTAAAGGCGGTGAGCGATCAGACACTCGTTTTCTCAGCTCAGACTCTTCCCTTTCTTTCATTCAGTGACTAATAATATTCCTGCATTATATTCCATGCCGTCTTGATTCTAAATTATACTGTATGTATCTGAGTAAAAACATATATTTAAAGGCTCATGTTGAAGATCTCTAAGCCATCCCTAAGATCTTCAACATGAGCCTTTAAATATATTGTTTTACTTAGACACATACAGTAGAGGTTCAGGAAACCGACATGACTGGTGTGGTACAGGAAACCAACATGACTGGTGTGGTACAGGAAACCAACATGACTGGTGTGGTACAGGAAACCAACATGACTGGTGTGGTACAGGAAACCGACATGACTAGTGTGGTACAGGAAACCAACATGACTGGTGTGGTACAGGAAACCAACATGACCTATGTGGTACAGGAAACCGACATGACCTATGTGGTACAGGAAACCAACATGACTGGTGTGGTACAGGAAACCAACATGACTGGTGTGGTACAGGAAACCGACATGACTGGTGTGGTACAGGAAACCAACATGACTGGTGTGGTACAGGAAACCAACATGACTGGTGTGGTACAGGAAACCAACATGACTGGTGTGGTACAGGAAACCAACATGACTGGTGTGGTACAGGAAACCAACATGACTGGTGTGGTACAGGAAACCGACATGACTACTGTGGTACAGGAAACCAACATGACTGGTGTGGTACAGGAAACCAACATGACTGGTGTGGTACAGGAAACCGACATGACTGGTGTGGTACAGGAAACCGACATGACTGGTGTGGTACAGGAAACCGACATGACTAGTGTGGTACAGGAAACCAACATGACTGGTGTGGTACAGGAAACCAACATGACTGGTGTGGTACAGGAAACCAACATGACTGGTGTGGTACAGGAAACCGACATGAATAGTGTGGTACAGGAAACCAACATGACTGGTGTGGTACAGGAAACCAACATGACTGGTGTGGTACAGGAAACCAACATGACTGGTGTGGTACAGGAAACCAACATGACCTATGTGGTACAGGAAACCGACATGACTGGTGTGGTACAGGAAACCGACATGACTAGTGTGGTACAGGAAACCAACATGACTGGTGTGGTACAGGAAACCAACATGACCTATGTGGTACAGGAAACCAACATGACTGGTGTGGTACAGGAAACCGACATGACTAGTGTGGTACAGGAAACCAACATGACTGGTGTGGTACAGGAAACCAACATGACTGGTGTGGTACAGGAAACCAACATGACCTATGTGGTACAGGAAACCAACATGACTGGTGTGGTACAGGAAACCAACATGACTAGTGTGGTACAGGAAACCAACATGACTGGTGTGGTACAGGAAACCAACATGACCTATGTGGTACAGGAAACCAACATGACTGGTGTGGTACAGGAAACCAACATGACTGGTGTGGTACAGGAAACCAACATGACTGGTGTGGTACAGGAAACCAACATGACTGGTGTGGTACAGGAAACCGACATGACTAGTGTGGTACAGGAAACCAACATGACTGGTGTGGTACAGGAAACCAACATGACTGGTGTGGTACAGGAAACCAACATGACTGGTGTGGTACAGGAAACCAACATGACTGGTGTGGTACAGGAAACCAACATGACTGGTGTGGTACAGGAAACCAACATGACTGGTGTGGTACAGGAAACCAACATGACTGGTGTGGTACAGGAAACCAACATGACCTATGTGGTACAGGAAACCAACATGACTGGTGTGGTACAGGAAACCAACATGACTGGTGTGGTACAGGAAACCAACATGACTGGTGTGGTACAGGAAACCAACATGACTGGTGTGGTACAGGAAACCAACATGACTGGTGTGGTACAGGAAACCAACATGACTGGTGTGGTACAGGAAACCAACATGACTGGTGTGGTACAGGAAACCAACATGACTGGTGTGGTACAGGAAACCAACATGACTGGTGTGGTACAGGAAACCAACATGACCTGTGTGGTACAGGAAACCAACATGACTGGTGTGGTACAGGAAACCAACATGACTGGTGTGGTACAGGAAACCAACATGACTGGTGTGGTACAGGAAACCAACATGACTGGTGTGGTACAGGAAACCAACATGACTGGTGTGGTACAGGAAACCAACATGACTGGTGTGGTACAGGAAACCAACATGACTGGTGTGGTACAGGAAACCAACATGACTGGTGTGGTACAGGAAACCAACATGACTGGTGTGGTACAGGAAACCAACATGACTGGTGTGGTACAGGAAACCAACATGACTGGTGTGGTACAGGAAACCAACATGACTGGTGTGGTACAGGAAACCAACATGACTGGTGTGGTACAGGAAACCAACATGACTGGTGTGGTACAGGAAACCAACATGACTGGTGTGGTACAGGAAACCAACATGACTGGTGTGGTACAGGAAACCAACATGACCTATGTGGTACAGGAAACCAACATGACTAGTGTGGTACAGGAAACCAACATGACTGGTGTGGTACAGGAAACCAACATGACTGGTGTGGTACAGGAAACCAACATGACTGGTGTGGTACAGGAAACCAACATGACTGGTGTGGTACAGGAAACCAACATGACTGGTGTGGGTACAGGAAACCAACATGACTGGTGTGGTACAGGAAACCAACATGACTGGTGTGGTACAGGAAACCGACATGACTGGTGTGGTACAGGAAACCAACATGACCTATGTGGTACAGGAAACCGACATGACTGGTGTGGTACAGGAAACCAACATGACTGGTGTGGTACAGGAAACCAACATGACTGGTGTGGTACAGGAAACCGACATGACTAGTGTGGTACAGGAAACCAACATGACTGGTGTGGTACAGGAAACCAACATGACCTATGTGGTACAGGAAACCAACATGACTGGTGTGGTACAGGAAACCAACATGACTGGTGTGGTACAGGAAACCAACATGACTGGTGTGGTACAGGAAACCAACATGACTGGTGTGGTACAGGAAACCAACATGACTGGTGTGGTACAGGAAACCAACATGACTGGTGTGGTACAGGAAACCAACATGACTGGTGTGGTACAGGAAACCAACATGACTGGTGTGGTACAGGAAACCAACATGACTGGTGTGGTACAGGAAACCAACATGACTGGTGTGGTACAGGAAACCAACATGACTGGTGTGGTACAGGAAACCAACATGACTGGTGTGGTACAGGAAACCAACATGACTGGTGTGGTACAGGAAACCAACATGACTGGTGTGGTACAGGAAACCAACATGACTGGTGTGGTACAGGAAACCAACATGACTGGTGTGGTACAGGAAACCAACATGACTGGTGTGGTACAGGAAACCAACATGACTGGTGTGGTACAGGAAACCAACATGACTGGTGTGGTACAGGAAACCAACATGACTGGTGTGGTACAGGAAACCAACATGACTGGTGTGGTACAGGAAACCAACATGACTGGTGTGGTACAGGAAACCAACATGACTGGTGTGGTACAGGAAACCAACATGACTGGTGTGGTACAGGAAACCAACATGACTGGTGTGGTACAGGAAACCAAGATGACTGGTGTGGTACAGGAAACCAACATGACTGGTGTGGTACAGGAAACCAACATGACTGGTGTGGTACAGGAAACCAACATGACTGGTGTGGACTGGGTGGTACAGGAAACCAACATGACTGGTGTGGTACAGGAAACCAACATGACTGGTGTGGTACAGGAAACCAACATGACTGGTGTGGTACAGGAAACCAACATGACTGGTGTGGTACAGGAAACCAACATGACTGGTGTGGTACAGGAAACCAACATGACTGGTGTGGTACAGGAAACCAACATGACTGGTGTGGTACAGGGGGGAACATGACTGGTGTGGTACAGGAAACCAACATGACTGGTGTGGTACAGGGGGAACCAACATGACTGGTGTGGTACAGGAAACCAACATGACTGGTGTGGTACAGGAAACCAACATGACTGGTGTGGTACAGGAAACCAACATGAAAGGAGTGGTGGGTACAGGAAACCAACATGAATGGTGTGGTGGTGGGGGAAAGGAACATGACTGGGGGTACAGGAAACCAAAGGATGACTGGTGTGGGGTACAGAAACCAACATGACTGGGGGTACAGATGGGGGAAATGACTGGGGCTGGGGTACAGATGGGGAAAGGACATGACTGGTGGGGTACAGGGGGAAATGACTGGTGGGGTAACAGATGGGGGAAAGGAACATGACTGGTGTGGTACAGATGGGGGAACATGACTGGTGGGCTGGGGTAAACCAACATGACTGGGGAAGAGGAGTGACTGGTGGTGAGCGGAACAGATGGGGGAAAGAGTCAGGGCTGGGGACTAAAGAGATGGGGGAAAGGAGTAGACCTGGGGTAAGCATGGGGAAAGGAGTGGGGTATAGATGGGGGAAAGGGGGCTGGGGTAACAGATGGGGGAAAGGATCACTGGGGTAGGAGAGGGGGATGGGGTAGCAGATGGGGAAAGGAGTAGAGGGCTGGGGTAACGAGATGGGGGAAAGGAGTAGGCTGGGGTAACGAGATGGGGAAAGGAGGGCTGGGGTAACAGATGGGGGAAAGGAGGGGGCTGGGGTAACGAGATGGGGGAAAGGAGTAGAGGGCTGGGGTAACGAGATGGGGGAAAGGAGTAGAGGGCTGGGGTAACGAGATGGGGGAAAGGAGTAGAGGGCTGGGGTAACGAGATGGGGGAAAGGAGTAGAGGGATGGGGTAACGAGATGGGGAAAGGAGTAGAGGGCTGGGGTAACGAGATGGGGGAAAGGAGTAGAGGGCTGGGGTAACGAGATGGGGGAAAGGAGTAGAGGGCTGGGGTAACGAGATGGGGAAAGGAGGGCTGGGGTAACGAGATGGGGAAAGGAGGGCTGGGGTAACGAGATGGGGGAAAGGAGGGCTGGGGTAACGAGATGGGGAAAGGAGTAGAGGGCTGGGGTAACGAGATGGGGAAAGGAGTAGAGGGCTGGGGTAACGAGATGGGGAAAGGAGTAGAGGGCTGGGGTAACGAGATGGGGGAAAGGAGTAGAGGGCTGGGGTAACGAGATGGGGAAAGGAGGGCTGGGGTAACGAGATGGGGGAAAGGAGTAGAGGGCTGGGGTAACGAGATGGGGGAAAGGAGGGGGCTGGGGTAACGAGATGGGGAAAGGAGGGGGCTGGGGTAACGAGATGGGGAAAGGAGTAGAGGGCTGGGGTAACGAGATGGGGAAAGGAGTAGAGGGCTGGGGTAACGAGATGGGGGAAAGGAGTAGAGGGCTGGGGTAAAGAGATGGGGGAAAGGAGTAGAGGGCTGGGGTAACGAGATGGGGGAAAGGAGTAGAGGGCTGGGGTAACGAGATGGGGGAAAGGAGTAGAGGCTGGGGTAACGAGATGGGGGAAAGGAGTAGAGGGCTGGGGTAACGAGATGGGGGAAAGGAGTAGAGGGCTGGGGTAACGAGATGGGGGAAAGGAGGGCTGGGGTAACAAGATGGGAGAAAGGAGTAGAGGGCTGGGGTAACGAGATGGGGGAAAGGACTAGAGGGCTGGGGGGAAACGAGATGGGGGAAAGGAGTAGAGGGGGGTAACGAGATGGGGGAAAGGACTAGAGGGCTGGGGTAACGAGATGGGGGAAAGGAGTAGAGGGATGGGGTAACGAGATGGGAGAAAGGAGTAGAGGGATGGGGTAACGAGATAGGAGAAAGGACTAGAGGGATGGGGTAACGAGATAGGAGAAAGAACTAGAGGGATGGGGTAACGAGATAGGAGAAAGGAGTAGAGGGATTGGGTAACGAGATAGGAGAAAGGACTAGAGGGATGGGGTAACGAGATAGGAGAAAGAACTAGAGGGATGGGGTAACGAGATAGGAGAAAGGAGTAGAGGGATTGGGTAACGAGATGGGGGAAAGGACTAGAGGGATGGGGTAACGAGATGGGGGAAAGGCCTAGAGGAGTGGGGTAATGAGATGGGGAAAGGACTATAGGGGTGGGGTAACGAGATGGGAGAAAGGTCTAGAGGAGTGGGGTAACGAGATGGGGCAAAGGCCTAGAGGGCTGGGGTAACAATATGGGGGAAAGGACTAGAAGGACGGGTTAATGAGATGGGAGGTGGCTGTCAATCATAGGGTCTCGGGTAGTACTTATATTTGTGTGTGTGGATAGCGTGTGTACGTGCGTGCATGGCGAGTGTTTGTGTCCGTTCTTATGTGTGCATGGCTACGTGTGTATTGTACTGTATACCAGCGGAGGGGGTCTTGTCTTTAGGATATGCTGTCCGTGTCGCATCCAGTGTGACCATCCCAGCACTTCATCTCTCCAGAAACTCCACAGGCCCTGGTGACCAGCCTAGCACTCCATATCTCCAGAAACTCCACAGGCCCTGTGACCAGCCCAGCACTTCATCTCTCCAGAAACTCCACAGGCCCTGGTGACCAGCCCAGCACTCCATCTCTCCAGAAACTCCACAGGCCCTGTGACCATCCCAGCACTCCATCTCTCCAGAAACTCCACAGGCCCTGGTGACCATCCCAGCACTCCATCTCTCCAGAAACTCCACAGGCCCTGGTGACCATCCCAGCACTCCATCTCTCCAGAAACTCCACAGGCCCTGGTGACCAGCCATGAGTCCTAGTCATGGTAGACTAGTGCAATCTCCCCGTGTTAACCCAACCTGCAAGCTACAGACTCGCTACGAACTGCCTCACTGCCATACAGGCCAAATGTCTTGTCTCAAACAGCATAGCCACATCAAAGGCTGGCTCAAATAACCAGCGCGTTAAATTCAATGACATTTCCCAATGTCAAAGTATTTTTTGATGTTCAACATGAACATCTGTTTTTATAGGGAAACACATATAAAACCAATACAGTAACAACCTCATGCTTTCATCAACAATGAATTCGCCCACATATAAACTGATTTTTTTATTGGACATCGAAGCATCAAAGAATCTATTTCTATTTACAAAAGAAATCTGCGGGAATAAAATATAAATAATCAACAATGTTGAAGTTGTTCTGAATGTAGGCAATGAAAGTAATGTATGCAGCCTGATGGATTTGGGCTAAATAAACAGATTCTGATGGAATAGTGTTTTCTGAAACCTGAAAGCAAGTCTGTTTTTGATAAGGATATTTGTATAAGTGGTTACAATGTTTATCGCACTGAT
Source organism: Oncorhynchus masou masou (assembly GCF_036934945.1). NCBI lineage: Eukaryota > Metazoa > Chordata > Actinopteri > Salmoniformes > Salmonidae > Oncorhynchus > Oncorhynchus masou. The sequence goes on along the minus strand of NC_088242.1, from coordinate 88,195,391 downwards.
CGGGTTAAGAAGTTGGGGGTGTGGCTATATATGTAAAATCTAAATTCCATGTAACTGTGGCAAAGTCTGAAACTATTTGTAAACAGTTGGAATTTCTTACTTTGAATATTGAGGTTTCAAAGGCTCTCTCTATAACTGTGATTGGCTGTTATAGACCCCTACTGCTCTCTATAACTGTGATTGGCTGTTATAGACCCCCCTCTGCTCTCTATAACTGTGATTGGCTGTTATAGACCCTATAACTGTGATTGGCTGTTATAGACCCTCCTCTGCTCTCTATAACTGTGATTGGCTGTTAGAGACCCCCCTCTTCTCTCTATAACTGTGATTGGCTGTTATAGACCCCCTCTGCTCTCTATAACTGTGATTGGCTGTTATAGACCCCCTCTGCTCTCTATAACTGTGATTGGCTGTTATAGACCCCCTCTGCTCTCTATAACTGTGGCTGGCTGTTATAGACCCCCTGCTGCTCTATAACTGTGATTGGCTGTTATAGACCCCCTCTGCTCACTATAACTGTGATTGGCTGTTACAGACCCCCCTCTGCTCTCTATAACTGTGATTGGCTGTTATAGACCCCCCTCTGCTCTCTATAACAGTGATTGGCTGTTATAGACTCCCCTCTGCTCTCTATAACTGTGATTGGCTGTTATAGAACACCTCTGCTCTCTGTGATGCATTTTCTTCTTTGACGCACCTTATGTCTAAACTTCTTTACAGTGAAATGATCTTGATTGGTGATCTCAACTGGTGTTGGTTAAAGCCGGAGTCTGATGATTTAAAAATGTTTTGTAATTCTATGAATCTTACCCAGTTGATTAACTCACCCACTCGCCCAAATCTTAAATGCCCAGATAAATCTACCCTGATTGATTTGATATTGACAAATGTTCCACATAAATATTCTGCGATTGGTGTTTTTTTGTAATGATTTAAGTGACCATTGTGCTGTTGTTGCTGTTAGAAATACTAAGGTTCCTAAGATAAACCCACGTTTTATTCGTATCCCTGCTTTATTTTGGATCCCTGCTTTTTAAATCTGGCAGCTGATTTCATAGCTGAACCACTTACATCTCTGTTCAATCTAACCCTGGAATGTAATGAAATTCCAAAGATCTGGAAATCAGCATTTGTCCTACCACTTTTAAAAGGGGGAGATCCAACTCTTTAAAATAATTATAGGCCAATCTCAAAGCTGTCACCCCTGGTGAAAATACTTGAAACCCTTGTAAGTGAACAGCGAAAAGAGTTTTTATTTACTAACTATATTTTATCAATGTACCAATCGGGCTTCAGGAAGAAGCATAGCACAATTACAGCAGCCATGAAGGTTTTAAATGATATCACTGAAGCCATTGACAAAAAACGGCACTGTGTCTCACTTTTTATGGATCTCTCTAAGGCTTTTGATACAGTTGATCATGCTATACGAAGGCAGAGATTGTCGAGTGTAGGTCTTTCGGAGCATGCAGTTGCATGGTTTGCTAACTATCTGTCTGATAGAACTTAGTGCACTCAATTTGATGGGCTTATGTCTGTTAAATTGTCTGTCTTGAATGATGTGCCCCAAGGCTCTGTACTTGGTCCTCTCTTATTCACTATTTATATAAATGATTTAGACAAAAATGTCTGTTATTGATGATACTGTTATTTACTGTTGTGCCTCATCTCTTACGAAAGCTTTCCAGAACATGCAAACTGCTTTTTATACTGTTCAACATACCGTATCAATTAATTCTTATCCTCAATACTGACAAAACTAAACTAATTTTACCTTTATTTAACTAGGCAAGTCAGTTAAGAACAAATTCTTATTTTCAATGATGGCCTAGGAACAGTGGGATAACTGCCTGTTCAGGGGCAGAACGACAGATTTGTACCTTGTCAGCTCAGGGGTTTGAAATTGCAACCTTCCGGTTACTAGTCCTACAAACTAACCACTAGGCTACCCTGCCGCCCCTGGTGTTTTCTAATGCAAGAAATAGACCTCTGAACCTTTCACTTATTACTACCTGTCAGGGCAAGGGGATTGAGGTTGTAACCTCATATAAATATCTTGGAATTTTAATTAATGACGGCCTCTCTTTTAAATTGCATATTCAACAATTTACAAAAAATTGAAGCTGAAATTGGGATTTTATTTTAGGAATAAGGCCTGTTTTTCTTTTGAAGCTAGAAGGAGGCTAGTATCAGCTACATGTATGCCTTTACTACACTATGGGGATATTTTATATATGAATGCTTCCGCTCAGTGTTTGAGATCAATTGACACGCTTTGCACTTTGAGATTTATTTTAAACTGCAAAATGCTTACGCACCACTGCACTTTGTATACCAGGGTTGGCTGGCCTTCTCTAGTCACTCGTAGGCTCAGTCACTGGTATACTTTTATTTACAAAGCCATTTTGGGTTTACTACCTTTTTATTTGTGCATTTTTATTGTTCAGAAATGTGGTGGGTACTCTATTAGTTCGCTGGACTTTATCCTGCTAACTGTTCCAAATGTCCGAACAGAATTTGGTAAAAGGGCTTTTATGTACTCTGCGCCATTGTCTTGGAACGCCTTACAAAATACTTTTAAACTGGAAGAACTTGTCCCGATTGGTGTTTTTAAATCACTGATGAAGGATTTTGAGGCTGATTCCCTGACCTGTCAATGTTTTTAATTTGCTGTTTTATACTCTTGTGAATTCAATGGTTTTTACTAGATTACTTGTAGTTTTTCATGTTGTCTGTCTGTAATTTTTTGTAATGACTTGGTGCTGCCTATCTTCGCCAGGGAGCTCTTGAAAAATAGATTTTAATCGGGGCAGCAGGGTAGCCTAGTTGTTTGAGTGTTGGACTGGTAACCGAAAGGTTGCAAGTTCAAATCCCAGAGCTGACAAGGTACAAATCTGTCATTCTGCCCCTGAACAGGCAGTTAACACACTGTTTGTTCTTAGGCTGTCATTGAAAATAAGAATTTGTTCTTAACTGACTTGCCTAGTAAAATAAAGGTAAAAAAATCTCAATGAGCCCTTCCTGGTTAAATAAATACATACAATTCTCAAACAACGCTCTTGGAAAACATTTTGGGGCAGAAAGAAACCTTTCCTATTACTAACATCTTTGTTTCTCAAATGGCTTGGCACTGTGGCACAGACGTCAGTTCAACATCTAGTTTTGATTTACATTTAGTTGAGTTTTCAACTAATGTGAATTGAACCCGAAATCAACCATACATTTCACCCGGTCATTGGATTTATGTTCAAAGTTGTGTGAAAAAAAGAGGAAATTCCCTAACATTGATGACTTTTTGCAAATCCAATCAGTTTTCCACGTTGTTGAAATGAGGTGGAAACAACGTTGATTCAACCAGTTTTTGCTCAGTGGGATGTCTCTCCAAGTGTATGAGTGCGAGAGTCACTGATGGCTTTGCTTATAGGGTAGGATTGTGCTGCTAAGCTGCCGTCTGATTCCATGGTAACGTTGGGCAGAGGGAGGTGTGTAAAGTCCCAGATAGGAAGCAAGCGGTGAAGACTGGGGAAGTGGGCCTGTAATTTTCAATTCAATATCCTAATAGAAACCATGCTGCTTTTTAATGCATACTTCATTCAAGATTCCCCGTGGAATGTCAGAGGCGGCTCTGTTTTGCCATGAAAAGAGAAGTCTTGAATATTCCTGAAGCCATTCTTAAGCATATCTAAAGAGGCTCAGTGTTAAAAGCCAAATGCCACTTTGAAAGCGAACACCAGTAAAGCAGCGGGGAGCAGTGTATTAACCAATAGGAGTCAACGTTGAATAAAGACACGGAGCCTTAGACTTGTTCTGCTGTAGACGGGCCAAGGCAGGAAAGTGATAAAAACTGAGCACAACAAACACACTGTCTGAGCCCCGTTTCTGGCAGCCGTGCGCGCACCCCGCAGTATGTGTCGACTGAGATGAGGTTATATCTAATACTCTCTGCGCGCACCCCGCAGTATGTGTCGACTGAGATGAGGTTATATCTAATACCTCTGCACTGTGTCGACTGAGATGAGGTTATATCTCGACTGAACTGATGAGGTTATATCTAATACCCCGCAGTATGTGTCGACTGAGATGAGGTTATATCTAATACTCTCTGCGCGCACCCCGCAGTATGTGTCGACTGAGATGAGGTTATATCTAATACTCTCTGCGCGCACCCCGCAGTATGTCGACTGAGATGAGGTTATATCTAATACTCTCTGCGCGCACCCCGCAGTATGTGTCGACTGAGATGAGGTTATATCTTACCCCGCAGTATGTGTCGAAGATGAGGTTATATCTAATACTCTCTGCGCGCACCCCGCACTGTGTCGACTGAGATGAGGTTATATCTAATACTCTCTGCGCGCACCCCGCACTGTGTCGACTGAGATGAGGTTATATCTAATACTCTCTGCGCGCACCCCGCACTGTGTCGACTGAAATGAGGTTATATCTAATACTCTCTGCAGTATTTCAATTTACATCTAATTAAAGACAGTTCTGAGACTCTGGTCATTTCACAATGGGGTTTGAGGAGGCATCCCTTTTTTCCGTGTTTCATTTATTGATGTCTTGTAGCGCCATGACAGATGCTCATGTAACAATAACATGTTCACAGGTGAAAAAGCAGGAGGCAAAAAGAGGGTCAAGCTTAAAATTCAAATTTTGGATTTCAGACAGCGACACTCCTTCTTTTCTGTGTGTCCCCACTCCAGCTCCCAAACCCCATCTGTGGTGACACAACTAGTCACCCGTGGCCAATTACCTTTACACAAGGTACCTGTCTCTGTCCCCTCAAGTCCCCTTTCGACACCACAGGAGACAAGCCGCAACCCAGGGGCGGGCCCTCTGAGCACAACACAGCCTCAGCCTGACCCAGCCTGACTCAGAGCAGCTCAGTTCATCTATCCCTCTCTCTCTTCTCTCTCCCTTCATCCTCCTTTCCCTTGGAAAAAGCTCAGGCTCTGCATAGCCACTCTTCTGCCCTTCGTAAAGCCATACCAACACCACAGAACGATACATTATGTAAGGCGCCACACACACTGTCACACACACATCGCTTTGTCCCCAGCCACCAACAACCCCCCCTCACCTACACAACACTCCTTACCCTCTCTATATCCATCTCTCCATCCCTCCTCCTGCCTACATACATTGTTTGGATGGAGCTCTAGCATCAGAGCAGGTTTCCAGAGTTACAATAACAGAAAGGAATGCATTAGGATAATTAGTGTTGTCTCTAGTTCCCCCGGGTTGGGCCCCCTCAGCGTGGAGGGCCCTCTCCAAATGAAAGAAAAGAAACCAATTCAAATCAATCTGCATAGGTTATCAGATGAAAATAACATGCATCCCCATTGAAATCAATAGTGATTGCAATATCACAGAGGGTATTTTCTCTGATCTGATGCAGCGCGCGGCACAACAAACTGTATAAATAGAGCATGTTTGCCCTGCCGACTACGCCAGTTACTCTGACGGGGGAAATGTACTCTACATACTTATGTTTCTTGCTTTTAGACATGCCTCTCTTGAACAGATCTAATCATGTAAGACAGGAGTTTACACCTGCAGTTGCATTTGCTCCATGTGAATATGAGACATGGCAGATAATGTTTGTACAATGTGAGCTGTGTTGTATCCCACTACCTATTAGGGCCAGGGTGATACTCGTTAGCATCGTGGCAAGAAAACAAAACAAGAAGCGGATTTAACTTCTTTAGGACAACAGCCCTAACGTTGGAAACATCATTCAGAGTCACATGCATTTATTTTCCAAGCTATAGCACACAATGCTTTATATGGAGCAGCTTTTTAAAGGACAAAATAGTCTGTGTCATGTATTCATTACTGCCACAGAAAAAATATTGTGATAGTGGTTTTGTTCCGGCCGTACAACCTATGGACCCGTTCGTTGACTCACTTCAAATGGCTTCTAAGAGGTTCTAATACAGTGTTTTTTCTATGTCCAATAGTTTACAGTTGTTTTGACTCATTCTTGATGGTCCACTGTTAACTCATGTCTATGGAAATAAAATGAATGAAATAACAGATTGAAATGTAAAAATAGTGGTTTGATACTCTTCTACTGAGAAACAGCTGGTGAACCATCAGGAAATATCTAAAACAACAATCACCATCTCAAGAATCAAAAGGAGACATTAATCAAATTAAATGAGGATTTTGTGAATGGTTTATGAAAAGAGCAAATCCATTTTTGAATGAATGTCTTTTTGGTTTAACTAACTGTTCATTAGCGAGTGTTGAGAAGTATCTAATAGGAACATTTGCCATCTCTGGACAATATTCTTCAATTAGACCCTTGGAATACTTGTACTGCATGTAAGCTGTGTTTCTGATACGCATTTCTGCACACCTGCCAGAAGTAACACAATCAATGCCAGTCTTTCCAACACTGGCTCAAAAAATAAGAATTCTGAGCGCTTATCTTTATTAAAAGATGTATATCTGAAATGGGGACATTTGCACGACAGACTGTTACGTAGTCTGTGCGTGGTTGTTGCCGTGAAACCTGGACCGAGAACACTTCCAGGTGCAGATTGATAAAGCAATCTGCATATTTCACACATAAACAGGAAGCAAATGTTTGGTGGGAATTGTAGGGCGCTGCAGCAACACCCAGGAGAAGCCATTCACAACAACATGACCCATTCTGTAAGGCTGAGAAGCAAACTGAGAAGAGTGGAAGATGCTGAATATATCACGTCCAGAGCTTTAAACCTTGCCTCAAAGTGCTTCTAAAGTTACATTTTTTTCTCTCGTTTTTATTTTAGATTTTTGAGTCATATAATTTGATCTACAGATCAGATGGCATGGGAAATGGACATTCTCAGTGTATTAAATGGAATCATCTCAACAAACTACGAGTTCGGAGTGAATCCTCACTTTAAGATGCAGCATTCAGAACAGTCGTTTAGCCGAGGTCAGGTGTTGTTCAGGTGAACGAAGTCAGGTGTTGTTCAGGTGAACCAGGTCAGGTGTAGTTCAGGTGAACGAGGTCAGGTGTTGTTCAGGTGAACGAGGTCAGGTGTTGTTCAGGTGAACGAGGCCAGGTGTTGTTCAGGTGAACAGGTGTTGTTCAGCGTGTTGTTCAGGTGAACGAGGTCAGGTGTTATTCAGGTGAACGAGGTCAGGTGTTGTTCAGGTGAACGAGGTCAGGCGTTGTTCAGGTGAACGAGGTCAGGTGTTGTTCAGGTGAACGAGGTCAGGCGTTGTTCAGGTGAACGAGGTCAGGTGTTGTTCAGGTGAACGAGGTCAGGTGTTGTTCAGGTGAACGAGGTCAGGTGTTGTTCGGCTGAACGAGGCATATTTCAGGTGTTTGTGGGAATTGTAGGGCGCTGAACGGAGAAGCCATTCACAACAACATGACCCATTCTGTAAGTTGTGGAAGATGCTGAATATATCACGTCCAGAAAACCTTGCCTCAAAGGTTCAAAGGTTTTTATTTTAGATTTTTTGAGTCATATAATTTGATCTACAGATCAGATGGCAGGGGAAATGGATATTCTCAGTGTATTAAATGGTCATCTCCACAAACTACGTGTTGTGAATCCTCACTTTAAGATGCAGCATTCAGAACAGTCACTCAGGTGTTGTTCAGGTGAACAGTCAGGTGTTGTTCAGGTGACGAGGTCAGGCGTTGTTCAGGTGAACGGTCAGGCGTTGTTCAGGACAGGTCTTGTAAATCACATTGTTCAAGGCATGGTGAACTCAAAAGGTCAACAGGTGTTGTTCAGGTGAACGATCAGCGTTGTTCGGCTGAGGAATGCTGAACGAGGTCAGCTGTTGTTCGGCTGAACGAGGTCAGGTGTTGTTCGGCTAAACGAGGTCAGGTGTTGTTCGGCGGTCACTAGCAGTCAGTAGGACACAGCGGTCACCAGGACAGGCTAGTAAATCACATAAAGGCATGTGCTAAAACAACAGGTGTAC